>NC_136012.1:11329724-11404724 GCF_048128805.1 Centroberyx gerrardi | reverse complement strand
GAGGTCACCTGGGTTACACTGTTACGGCAGAGCTGGATTTGATGTGGAACCCAACAAGTGATGTTGCTGCTGTCAGAGGAAAACCTGAGCCCGTATTTATCAGGCGACGCAGAATCACTCCAAAGAGTCGCGCTGACAGTTTGACTTGGACTAAAAATAGTCCCGGCTCAGAGCCGGACATGAGAGCTAGTTATGAAGCTTCCTACACACACTTCCAACAAGGAGTAGACCTTCTCCTTTGAGAATGTATGACATTACGGTTTTACGACACTCTGAGCCACAAACTGAAATTAGAATGATGTCTTGTAGTTCATAGTTCATTCAACACAATGAAAGAGCTATATCTAGATAATTTGATGTAGAAAAATGAAAGAAAATACACATAAGGCTACATCAGAAACTAAGTACCTATATAGAGTAAAAGATATTGCCAAAACTGATAAATTAGTCTCAAAATAGCTACAACCAGTTGAGGTTGATCCAGCACTGTATCTTTCGCTCATTGTTAAGGCTGTATTCTATCTAGGCCCATCTATTTTTAATTATTAGTGAGCAGAGTTGTTTTCCAGCATAAAATAATAATGAATTTGCGATAGGCCTTTGTTTCTATTCACTTGATACTGTGAAACAGACCGAACACTGATATGAAAGAGGCCCAGAGTGAACTGGTGCAATTGGTGTGTGAAACAAAGTGTAAAATCTAATCTCCACCCTGTTACCATGGCAACCACCTGTAAAGATAACTACCTATTACTTGCCCCCCTCTTTTACAGAAAAACAAATAAATCACTGGTGAGAGAAGAGGAGAAATGAAAGACAGAGAAACACAGCTGGGGGTGCCAGGTTGGCAGCTTATCAGCCTCTGGTCACTGTTCAATACAAGACACGAGGCTGGAGAGAGACAAACTATAACGGGAGGACACATCTGATAGAGGAGCAACTGGCTCAATACTGATGTGATATGTTGCTGTAAGCATACACAGGGCAGACTGCTATATTACCAAAGAATATTATTCTGGCTACAGCTCAGGTGTGAGTTGGGTTTATTATCTTTAACATTACTACCCCTTTTACATGAATGTAAGGTAATCTATTACTACCTTTTTATGCTAAAGTGGAGCAACCTATTACTGGGGAATGTGATGGTGTGTACACAGGTCAAACTGCTATAAAACAATCTTTTACCAGAGTATACCACAGTAACTACAGCTTAGACAAGAAAAAAATGATTTTGTAAGATTAAGATTCGGGGCTCTATTTTTTGTGAATCAATGGCCCATGGCGCAAAGCACAAGTCAACAGCACACGGCACAAGGGGCGTGGCACAGGGCGAGGTGACAGATGTTTGATAATTTTGTGGCCAGAGGTGCACGGTACACCTGCAGTGCTGTTGGAATCAGGGTGGGATTAGGAGGAACACATTATCAGTAGGTGTGGTAGGGGCTGGCGTCAGTCATGATGACCAATCAAGTCACCTCTTTCCCTTCCCTGTAAATGCAGTGCGCTCTGTGCCACGGCGCTCTGACAATTTTGTGATGGAGAGAACAGTCCGGAGTGGATCCACTGTAAAAGCTTCTCCCAAGAGGAAACTGATGTCCTGGTGTGGGAGGTGCAGAATCAAATTAGCTGGGGAGGAGACAACACAGTTGGGCACCGTGTTGCTCTGGTCCAAGGAGAACCGTTGCCCAACGTAGTAAACGGTTCAATGATATCAGGCGAAGAGCCAAACAGAAGTTGGCGGCGAACTGCAGGGACAGTTTGGCTACAGGAGAGGAGCATCCACCAGCCAGTACATGACATCTATAGAGGATTGACCGCCTCCACAATCCACACTCCGTGTGTCATGGCGCATACTGACAGTTTGTCAGCCACTGCTGCATCGACGGAGCAAAGCCCCACCATGCGGCGTGATGAAAATAGTGGTGCCTTAGGTTTTTACAATAAGGATACAATGTATCCTTGTTGTAACCCTGTACCTGGTATAAGGGCCACAGCAGCAGGTGGTATGGAGATGGCAGTAGCCTGAACGGTAAAGAAGCAAGCTTTTGACAGAGAAGGTTGCCGTTTCAAATCTCCAGATCAGCTGGAAAATACTGGGTGAGCAAAATGAATTAGTTTATCGTCACCACTGGTGAACCCTAACACCCAGACAGCTCCTGCCTAATTGTTCCAGCGGAAATGCTCAGGTGTATAGAAACAGATACAGAGTTGCAAGACTTGCAAGAGCTGATGTCATCCGATCCATTTCCAGCCCATCACAGATTGTTTGATGGTGAACTTGCCTGTACCCAGGAGGAAGTGGTAGTAAGCAGCCAGACAGACAGAAGCTATCGATCAGAGCCACGGGTCAAATATCAAACACTGAATCATGGCTGGGAATTACCCTCCTTTTCTTCTTTTCTTCTTTTCTCCCTCCTTCCCTCCATTTTCAACACTCCCTCGATCCTCCTCTCTTTCATGTCTGTTATCTCAGATCAATAGGGACAGGGCAGGGCACAGAGCAAAGAAAACCCAGCGGCCATCAGTTTTTCCCAAATACACACACACGGTGCGGTGTGTGTTTATTTTATTTTTATGGTCTCTGTATTTCATATATGACAAAAACCCCGCCCCATCCTCCGATCCCATCTAACTCTTTGTCTCTCTCCCTCTCGTTCTTTCTGTTCAGAGTGTGTGATGAACAACAGAGCCACGCTCCCTAACACAGACCAACCTGACCACTTCAGCAGCAGACAGGCTTTCTCCACAGGTCTCCTTTATAATTTATAAATGATTTACTAAGTCTGTCATATGAAAGGAAAGGAGTGACTCTTCATCCAGACAGAGGAAGGAGGAGGGGTGGCGATCACCTTGAGACACCAGGACCGCGGTCTGATCAGATCAAGATGAAAGATAGAAAGGGAGAGAGGAGCGAGAGCGGGAGGAGGAGTGAGGTGACACTTTTTAATAAGGAAACAGAGGGAGGAAGAAATCGACTGAGGCAGTTTGATAAGGAGATAGCAGGAAGATGGAAGGTCAGATTCATTAAAAAGATACAAGGGTGTGTTTGATTTTCTTTGCTCCGAGCCATCAGCTCCCCAGAACTATTTCACTGTCAGTAGGTTGAGGCTTTAGTCCAGAGAGCGATCGCTAATACGCTGTCTCCTGCTGCCTGCCATCAGCGCTGGCACAGAGAGGGAGACTGGGAGAGAGAGGGAGACTGGTAGAGAGAGGGAGACTGGTAGAGAGGGAGACTGGTGGAGAGAGGGAGACTGGGAGAGAGGGAGACTGGTAGAGAGGGAGACTGGTGGAGAGAGGGAGACTGGTAGAGAGGGAGACTGGTAGAGAGGGAGACTGGTAGAGAGGGAGACTGGTAGAGAGAGGGAGACTGGTAGAGAGATGGAGAGTGATAGAGAGAGGGAGACTGGTAGAGAGATGGAGACTGGTAGAGAGAGGGAGACTGGTAGAGAGATGGAGACTGGTAGAGAGGGAGACTGGTGGAGAGAGGGAGACTGGTAGAGAGAGGGAGACTGGTAGAGAGGGAGACTGGTGGAGAGAGGGAGACTGGTAGAGAGAGGGAGACTAGTAGAGAGAGAGAGACTGATAGAGAGAGGGAGACTGTTGGAGAGAGGGAGACTGGTAGAGAGAGGGGAACTGAGACTGGCTCTGTAGGAAGACCAGACAGAACAGCAGCAAGTGGGCAGAATTATGATATTATAGGAATTAAGGATTAGGGATTGGATGTAGTCAATGGAAGGTCCTCATAAGGATAGACATACAAGAGTGTGTGTGTGTGTGTTAACAGGCATGTCAGCAGCTCTCCTGTGTGATGAAGGTTAAATCACATTCAAAACCACTTCATTATGAGACAGAAGACAGAGAGAATGGAGGAGAGGAGAGGAGAGGAGAGGAGAGGAGAGGAGAGGAGAGGAGAGGAGAGGAGAGGACAGGACATACTACAAATTTCCAGTGGGCACTCATCATACTGTTGGGCACTTTGGATAACATCCCCCACCAAATGGCATGTGTTAGGAGAGGATCGGAAGCGGGGGAGGAGAAAGAGAAGTGCGGAGAAGAGGACAGCAAGAGAACATAATCCGTCCTCCTGTGTGCTCTTTGTGTGGCTGTCAGACACTGGTGCCAGGAAAAATTTAATTTAGCCAGGGGATTTAGCCCATTCAGCCGCTGACAATTCCCTTTGCTTTGTCAGTGTCTCGCTGCCATGGTAGCTGTGCGAGAACGGCGGGGTTAAAGAATCGCATTCACCGTAACTTGCACTGATTTAGTATGTCAAATAACACACAGGTACACCTGTGCATGCACACACACACACTTCCAAAAAAGTTCTATCAAGAGGCTTTTGTGGTCTTATGAGTTCATATCAGATGAATGGACAACTTGGAGGGGTTTGATATGGAAAGAGATTAACGGCAGCAGAGATTGTATTGAATTGCATAAATTTGAATGTAAAGAGTAAATTCAAAAGCTGAATTTGTAAGGCACCGTTTTGAATTGAATGCAATGCCTTGAAATCCAATGTGATTATTACTGAATGTAACTTTTGACAATAATTTCAATTGTATCCAAGTTAATTTTCAGTTTTTATTTCCTGAGTGTCGACTGGAAGGCAGCAGCCTCCTTCAAGGCTGCCAGCAGTGGGCTAACGCTCTTCACTTAACCAACCACAAGCCATGTGGCGCCGTGCCTCGCTCATCTCCTCAGCCAATTACCAAGCCTTGTTCTCCCTACTTGGTGAAAGAGTTGCAAATCTTGTTATTTTTTTATGTTACTGAATGAATTGTGTTGGGAACATCATATCAATGTGTTGGGGAAATCATAATTTTTTAATTAATTTATTCAACAAATGCATTTTTTACATTCAACAGTTCAATATGAGCATTAGAAATTCACGTTTCTACAATTCAAACACAATCTCTGCTAGCACTAATCTCTTTCCATAGTTTGAGCCATGCTCACACCTTTAGCAGTAATTACATTTCAGCTAACAGCGGCTGAGGCACTGAATTACTCAGAGAGCAGAAAACAACTATGACTCGGTGAGTAGGCAGAGAGGATGAGGACAGCTAATACAAATAGAACAAATGTTCATCTCAATTCATTTATGTGTTTAGAAATGAATAATTCCATTCATTGCTCATTGTACCGGCTGAAAATCCAGGTGAAAAACAGGCTTAATCTATTTTTCACTCAATTTGCAATAATTTGACAGAGAACACATATTGTCTATATTTAGATAAACAAACAAAATCACCGAACCGGCAACGAAAACACAGTTGATAACCTGTTTTCCTTGGTATCAACGTGATCCTTTGTGGATTTTCTGCACACATTAGGTTTAAATGTACATTATAAGTAATTTATAAAAAATGTAATTCATAAAAATAAAGATTACATCACAATTCACTTATATAAAATTCACTTATGCCAAATGTAATTGAGGTGCAACTTTGAATACATTTTTCTCAGTTTCACTAGTCAAACAGGTGCTGACTTCTGGCTCTGTAAGGTAGAATACTGTAGAAAAGACACTCAGGTGACCCACCAGTCAAAAGCAAAGGAATGGGTTCAACTTCAGCTGCAGTATCCCACGATGCATCTGTCCCTACCTTCTACAGACCAGGTAGATAGGAAAAGGGGCAGGAAAATGAGGGAAGGTGGAAAAACAAGGTGGCACTCTAACCTGAGATATCCTGACTCTGCAAAATGATGGAAGCCGGAGACAGAAAATAAATGAGCGAAAGGTAGAGACGGGAGAATGAAGAGACAGAAAGAAGGCGGCGGGTGGGCGGGATAAGACTGACAAACACACAGTGACATGTTCACTTCACACCCACAAACACTGGGCGAGAAATAAGGGCTATCAGCAGGTTTGAGGCAGAGATACTCAAACTGCGTGATAGGCATCCACTCTGCCTTGTCAAATGGAGAGAACGAAGCCAATGTGCCCCCTGCGCTCCATATAAACACTCTACTGCAATACACACTTCATAATCTACAAACTATCACTCAAAACAGAAGTGAGGGAGAAGCAGAGACAAGGCGGAGGAGGAGAGAGATTAAAGAGAGAATGGAAGGATAGAGCCTCACCTATAAGCCTTGTTCTTTACCTTCTCTGTATTTATATTATAGGGACAGATGGATGAAATGACCGTGGGAAAACTAGAGATAATAATTTATATGAAATAATATGAAAATATGAGTTCGGTGACATTTCCAAAGCAGGAGATAGTGGTGTGCATGCAGATGATCGACAACCTGGGGAGTTTGACTCATTTGTCTGATGCTTGAGGCTGGAAATTTATTTTAAACAGCAAATAGCGGTGCAATGGTGATATTAATATTGCTCAGATTTTCATCTATCAGCATACTCAAAAGTGTCTTCCCAATATGGGGATTACTTTTGCTCAATTCAAACAAGTTTAGTTTACTGCGGCTTTAATGAGTTTAGTCTGTCCTGATGTCAACTCACCATGACACACTTGTTCCTCATCTGGCCTCCAGGTTTAGATGCGTACACACACACACACACACACACACACACACACACACACACACACACACACTGTACTTTTCCTCTCTGTCTTTTTCTCATCCAACTTTCCCCTTTCAGTAAACACAGAGGAGTGATAACACACACCAAAACTGCTGCAATGTCTTGACTGTTACCATAGGAACACAATCTGAGACACACACACACACTGTGTTTTAATCACCTGCTGCCATCTCAATCTGTTTATCGTTTAGTGCTGCTGATCATATGACAGATTCTATCAGTTTGGGAGACTACACACTCACACACACACACACACACACACACACACACACACACACACACACACATGCACACACACTTTCCCCCTCTGGGTGCACACGATGTTTGGACTAGCCATCTTACTGACGTCTGGGGACAGGCTGTACTGAAAAGTACATTGATATTCAAGGGAAGAAGATAGGGCAGGAGAGAGAATGAGACAGAGAGAAAGAGTGTGTGTGTGTGTGAGAGAGAGAGAGAGAGAGAGAGAGAGAGAGAGAGAGAGTGTGTATGTTGGGTCATTTGATGGAAACAGAAAACCCAGAGAGAGAGTCAAAGCAGAGAGCCAAACAGTGGAAAGCAGCGTAATGCTGTTGACAGAGTCCTAGATCTGGAAATAGATCTTTTACAATCTTCACACACACTCATCCACTCTTTCACTCCCAGAGCCAAACTCTCAGCTGAACCATCCAACAAAGATGGAGAGGAATCAGTCAGGCAGCAGTCAAGTTGGTGAAAGATTCTCCGTTACAGCATCGCTCTGTTCCCTCCATCATTCAGCCTTAAACTAATGAAGGGAGAGAATGAGATAAAGAGAGAGCTTTCATTAATTAGCAGGCAATTTCCCTTTGTATTAAATGTGTCTGATGAACTTCGGGCTCCATATAAATGCTTTCTAATCAAAGAGTGATTAGGAAAGTCCTATTGGGGCACAGTGTGTGTGTGTGTGTGTGTGTGTGTGTGTGTGTGTGTGTGTGTGTTTCTGGTAAACACAGCCCAATATTCAATATTCCACCTCTGTCTACTTCTGCCACAATAAAGTGAATTCATGTCAAGTTTTCTGATAATGACTTAAGGATACATAGATAGATAGATAGATAGATAGATAGAGTAGATCGATTTTCATCTATCTTCAACTTATAACTGCATACCAATTTCTCCTCCCATCTCGCTTCTCACACACACACATGCACGCACGCACGCACGCACGCACGCACGCACGCACGCACACACACACACACACACACACACACACACACACACACACACGCACACACACACACACACACACACACAGTAAAATTCTTCCCACTACTTCCCCATCTGGGAGACAGGAAGCCTGTAACCATAACAATCCATCCTTTCTGTGCTGCCTTTCTTTAGATTGCATTTCTCCTCCAGAATCTCTCCATCCATCCTATTTTCATGACAAACAATGAGACACACACACTCACTCCATCACTGCTCCCTATAGCTGCCAGAGAAAGGAAGGAACGAAGGGGGTAGAGAGGAAGGGAGAGAAAGAAAAATCATGAGGCGGGGGAGAGTTGACAGAGAAGGGATGGAAACTACTTGAATCACAGGGGAAATTGAAGGATTACCAGTGAAAGTGTGTTTGTATGTGTGTGGTGTAGTGTGTCTAAGTGTGTCTAGTCTTAAGTGGCATGTTTCTGAGGTATCCACCAGAACCCTAAACCGGCTAAAATACACATAACCTTCACTCCCTCTCTGCTTCCATCCACCCATCCTGAAAGAGAGACTGGCTAACAGTTTGGCTATAACTAGCTGATATATTTACTGTTTGACAAGCTGACAGATGCAGCAGTGGACAGAGAGACAAAGAAGATTAACTATATAACAGACTGACTGATTAACAAGTACAACTTCTATCCAAAGATGCAGTCATATATGTAGCCAAAACCTCCTTGATGAAGCCAGAAGGATAAGCAGCCAGAGAGCTAGCTACTCACCAGTCTATCTAAACCAAAAGCTACTCACCAGTCTATCTCCAGTCTATCTATTTAAACAGATAGCTACTCACCAGTCTATCTAAACCGAAAGCTACTCACCAGTCAATCTCCAGTCTATCTATTTAAACAGATAGCTACTCACCAGTCTATCTAAACCGAAAGCTACTCACCAGTCTATCTCCAGTCTATCTATTTAAACAGATAGCTACTCACCAGTCTATCTAAACAGAGAGCTAGCTACTCACCAGTCTATCTCCAGTCTATCTATTTAAACAGATAGCTACTCACCAGTCTATCTAAACAGAGAGCTAACTGCTCACCAGTCGAAACAGAGAGCTAGTTACTCACCAGTCTATCTATGTAAACAGAAAGCTACTCACCAGCATATCTATTTAAACAGAAAGCTACTCACCAGTCTATCTATTTAAACAAAAAGCTACTCACCAGTCTATATATCTAAACAGAAAGCTACTCACCAGTCTATCTATTTAAACAGAAAGCTACTCACCAGTCTATCTATTTAAACAAAAAGCTACTCACCATATATCTAAACAGAGAGCTAGCTACTCACCAACTTATCTATTTAAACAGAAGGCTACTCATGAGTCTATATATTTAAGCAGAGAGGTAGTTACTCACCAGTCTATACATCTAAACAGAGAGCTAGCTACTCACCAGTCTATATATCTAAACAGAGGTAGTTACTCACCAGTCTATCTATCTAAACAGAGGTAGTTACTCACCAGTCTATCTATCTAAACAGAGGTAGTTACTCACCAGTCTATATATCTAAACAGAGGTAGTTACTCACCAGTCTATCTATCTAAACAGAGGTAGTTACTCACCAGTCTATATATCTAAACAGAGAGCTAGATACTCACCAGTCTTCTCAGTCTTGTGTGGAGGTTTGTTGGGTTCCTGACCAGGCAAACAGGGACACGGTCCTTCACATTTCACTGAGGTCACTTTCCCAGACAGACAGCCCTGGAACTCCAGCTTACACTGTAAAAAAATACGCATAACACACATAAAGATTCATGGGAAATAGAGTCTTTATTTCACAGACTTGAGTGCTGGAACTCCAGGAAAAGACTATGGCACAGACAATGAGGAATCATGGATGATGGAGACTTTACTTCCTGGATATACCGGTATGTAATAGTAGTAGTAACTACAACCGAACAAAAACTTTTGAAAATTTAAGTTTCTTTGTCGAGCTAGATGAGTGAAGGATTTGCTGAGGCAGGATTGGTCATTTGTCTTCGATGATGAACAGATGTGTCCATTAGGCAGCGAGAGTAGACACACCATTAGATACGCAGATGCCCAATGACATTCTATCATTCAGAGAAATACAAACTCAACACAGTACAAAAAGCTACATGAACTACTTCAGAATGTAATTCAACAGTATCACTCTCATTTCAAATAATTGGGGTAAGAAATTGTTTGGACTGGTTGAGAAAACAAAATCCAATCACAAAATCCCTCCAAGAGAAATAATAAAAACTTAAATGGGTTATGTAAATTCTGTCTGTGAGGGGCTGGGGACAAGTGTCGCCAGTGTGAGACCATGACTGTGCATAAACACACACACACACACACACCTCTTACCAAAATGGGCTTAGCTTTCTCCCGCTGACACTTTCATTTCCCACATTCTAATTTAAATCCATCATTTCCTCCCTGTCACCTCTTTGATAGCGCTGCTAATGTTGCTTAATGGAATTTGTTGACAAAGGAACAGCGCTCTGTCCTGTTCTCCACATATTGAATTAGCTGTGTGGGGAGGGAGGCAGAGAGAGAGAAAGCCCAGGAGATAGATGAGCTCCCCCAGCTTCTACCCAGTCGCTGTCGGCACACTGAGAAGCTCCCACAATCTCTCTGGGTCTGTCGCTCTCTCTCTCTGGGGGTTAATATGATTTTAATGAAACACTGTTTTAACACCGGTTTGTTTCTTGGTGCACAAAGAGAGAAGTGAATGAGGGCTCTGTTTTTGTGAATCAATGACGCATGGAGCAAAGTGCAGTCAGTGCTATGTTTGGTATTTTCGTGACCAGAGGTGCGTGGTGCAGTTGGAAACGAGGTGAGATTAGGAGGCATAAATTATCAGTAGGTGTGGTAGGGACTGTTGTCAGTCATGACGAATCAAATCAAAACCTCTTTTCCCTTTCCCTTCCCTTTAAATGCAGTGTGCTCTGCCAATTTTGAGATGGAGAGAACTGATGTCCTGGTGTGGGAGGTGCAGAATCAAATTAGCTGGGGAGGAGACAACACAGTTGGGCACCGTGTTGCTCTGGTCCAAGGAGAACCGTTGCCCAACGTAGTAAACGGTTCAATGATATCAGGTGAAGAGCCAAACAGAAGTTGGCGGCGAACCGCAGGGACAGTTTGGCTACAGGAGAGGAGCATCCACCAGCCAGTACATGACATCTATAGAGGATTGTCCGCCTAATCCCCACTGTGTGTCATGGCACATTCTAACAGTTCTATGTTGGACTGTCACAACAACTGTCACCTGTGTATATAGTTAGAATGGATGAAAAATCTTTTATCTAATTTTTCTTGCTTGAGGGATTTATATCAAAGACAAATTGGCCAACATGTCATTCACAAAAAGGGTGGGTATAAGCTTTTGAACAGGATCTGTTTGTGCACGCATCGCTTGCACGAAAATAGCACAGAACACGACAAGCGCAACTCCTGGTCATCCTTGACACCACTGACACACCCACTACACTGCGCCTCTCCTTCCACTTCGGTGCAGTCAAGTTCATGGCGAGTCACCAAAATACCAAACGGCCGCAGGTGAGGAAAATACCTGTGTACGCCCGAAGAAAATGACTACTTTGCTGGCGCAAAGCCTCCGCCATGCGGCATCATGAAAAATAGGACCCTAAGTGGTGCGGTGTTAAGAGGTTCAGTCTGAAACTGTGCTGGGAGTGGAAGATGGAGAGGAGAGGGATGATGATTGAAGAAAAGAGCAGGAGGAAAGCAATGTGCTTAACTCAGTGGGCTGCAGTCTCTCCAGAGATGAGAGCACTGTCATATTAATAGGATCTGGAGAGTGTGCGTGAGTGTGTGTGGTAGTGGTGGTGGGGGCATGTAATAATAATAAAACATGAATAAGCTTGAGACCAGTATCTTAGAGAGCAGCTCGCTAGTGAGGCAGAGTTTAGGTCAGGCCAGAGGGACCCATCACTTTACCAGTTAACTGAACCCCTCCACATAAAATACTGCAGAGAGCAGAGGGACTTCCCTACCCTCCTCCTCCTCCTCCTCTTTCTCCTTGCTTCTCCTCTACCACTTACTCCTCCTCAGCACAGGCTCAGCTCACAGGCAGGCGGTTGAAACTCCTACCAACAGGCCATTTCAGAGGTCATACTGCAAAGAACACGATCAACAAGTCACTAGAAGTCTACATTTCGACCAGGGAAAGTCGGCCGACATGTGAACAGTTAGCAGGCAAAAGCTGAACTTCAGCCGCCGACAACAGCCATTCAGATTTCCTCGCTTCCTACCTTTCCTAATGCTTTTGTTTGAGGAACAGTAGTTCCATCTGGCAAGTGCAAAAATGGACGAGAAGTTGATTACAGCCATTCAAAGCTTCCCACTTTGCTACAACTTTTATTTGAAAGACTACAAAAACAACAAGAGAGGCGTCTCAAGAACGATGCTTGGAAAATGGTTGCATCCATTGTTGGGCTTGATGGTGAGTAAAGCCATTGATTTTTTTTTCAGCTTATTTATGATTAATGCTCCCTAATTAGTGATTGCTACCTAGCTATGCTATCATCAAAACGTTGTAACGTTATGAAAGGCAATGCTGTTGATGATTTGTTATGCTGTTTATTGCTGTTTTCAAGTCATTATGTGTGTCTGTGCAGCTTATGCCTGTGCTACTTTGTCTCTTTCAACATTACTGTTTTTATGTTTTCTGTTGCCTTCTGTGAACTGCTAGTGTTGTTGTCTCCGGGTTTTTGGTTGTTGTTTTTTTCTCTCAATTCCCCATCAAGAGGTATTTTGCTTTCACTATAAATAAGAATTTGTTCTTAATTGACTTGACTTGCCCAGCTAAATAAAGGTTAAATAAAATATCAAGGCAGACAAAAATACATGACTGTTCAAAACTTTGTAGCTGCAGACCAATACATAGATGCAGCTGGAGCCTCTAGCCCCGCCCACAATCGGCCAGAATAGAGCGACGCATCACCCAAATTGCTTGCAGTGTGAACGCGGAATAAGAGATCCATGGTCTCCCTTGTGTCAGCTGCTACTGGTTTGCTGAATGTATGCTTGAAAAAGCCTTTGCTCACATTTTCCTTGTCTCTTTTTCTACATCAGCTCCTTTTTTCACTGCTTTGCTTTTCTATCACTGACATCTTTTGTTGTCCATTCTTCCTGAATACCATGTCATGGTTTGAAGTGGTTTCCGTATACTGAATTGTGTTAAACCCCTGGCGGCAACGAAAATTTCCCAAGGTGAGACGATAATGTGAATGTGAATGTGAATCTACAGCCCGCTACACCAAGGAGAACCCAACAAAGCAAAGAGCTTCACTCCTCTATGTCCTTTTCTGCCTCTTCCTCCACCTCTTCCTGAGTTTCCTCCTACTCCTCTTTCTCATCTTCCTCTCCCTCCTCCTCCTCGAGTCATGGTGAAGGTTGACACCCCGCCTCTCTTTTCTCCTATCCCATGACACTGTGAATGCGCAGTTATGTGTGTTTGATGAGCAATATAGCTGAGATAATGAGGAGAGGAAAGTGGCTGGAGCTGGGGCTGCAGGCAGGTTTTGGGACCAGGGGAGATGGTGTGTGCGTGTGGAGGGTGATTTCAGCTGCCGGGGAGACGTTTGATAGCCGACCCTGTTCTCAGTCATTTGTTCAAGCTGCTCAACAGAGAGAGAGATAAGTACTGCTGGCTGTTATCTGTCTACTGGAATCAACACAGTGGAGGAGGACAGGAGTCAATACACAGACAGTAGATAAAACAGAGGATGGAACGGAGGGAGACAGGAGGAGAGAGGAGGAAAGACAGAACCTCATTCATCAAGCAAAAGAAACAAACACATTATCTCAAATATTTCAATTATAAATTATATAGTCCAGAAACTATGCAATCTGTGTTGTTTTGAAGAAACACCCCCGCTGCTGCCTTTTATGGCTGAAACCAAACAGAATTATTGATAAATGACATTCACTGGGAAAATGAGAGAAGAAGAGAATGGATGGAGAGCTTGAGAAAATCAACGAGAGAAGAATATGAGAGTGAGACTGAGAGGGAGAGAAATGGACGGGAGCTCTCACCTTGGAGGAGTAGGTGTGTCCGTCGGATCCACACACAGGGCTGAGCTGCAGCACCGAGCACGGCCTACATTTCCCATGAGCACCAGCTTCGAGCCTGTGTTTGCGGCCTAGGCTGCCTTTCCTGGGTTTCACACTGAGAGAGAGAGATGATGAGAGAAACGCTTCTCATTATCATTGAGAGAGAGACTTGAATTTTGATGCTCTTCAATAAAACAAAAGGACTTAACTCCCGCACCCACCTACACCCCCACCCACCCACACACAAACAATAATAACAATATCTACAGTGTCAGGAGCCCTCAAAGGCGCAGTTGGCATTTAAATAGTCAGAGCCTCTCCGATGTACATATTGCATTCCGCCAAATGTTGCCCTTAAATATTCATAAATGTGTGTGTGAGAGAAAGAGAACAGAGAAGCAGACAGACTGCAAACAGAATCAAAATAAGTCTGAGATAGAGAGAGAGAGAGAGAGAGAGAGAGAGAGAAGAAAACTAGAAAATGATTTCATCATTTTAATAAATTTTAATAATTTCTCCCTTTCTGCATTGTACATCAGTGTCATTTGGCATGCAGTAATCACTTTCCAAGCAGGAATATTGGAAACTGGAACATCAGTGTTGTACTGAGAAAGTTTTTCTGCTTGTTAGGGTCAGTGGGAGCTCAGAGAAACCTGATTGGCCCACTGAGGCCTTTTCAATATTGAGTGTAATTAGATCTGATCCAAATCTGCCAGCAGTCTCCTCTCTAAGTGCTCTCACAGAACGCTGCTGCCTACTGATCCATCAACCAGCGCTGCAACAAGAGCCAGCCGCCCGATAGAACAAAAACCCTTCAGAGAGAAATTAACGTGATGACGGCAAATGATGGAAAGTGAATATCAATAACTGAAATGAACAGGGTGAGATTCCACACCGACACACAGCCTCACACACAACCACTACATAGTGGAATGAGTGTGAGGCTGTGTGTCAGTCGCCCCTTTCGTTCATCAAATTATCAAACTCACCGACCGAGACACAATTACTGTCATGGTAGATTAGACATGCATGGAGCACCGGTGAATAAAACAGTGATGGCAGATAAGGTAACATGGAACATGCAGGTTGATGGGCATCGTCTGAGATGTTTCCCCTCCTCTTCCTCCCTCGTTCCTTACGTATTTTTCCTCCTCTCAAACCCAGTGCTACTCCTCTCCTATCAAGTTTGCAGTCCTTGTAAACCCAGCGGAGCGGAGGAGTGTGTTTCACACATATTTGTGTGAGTTGAAGAGTGGGAATTAGTTGGGTAAACTGTAAACTGTTGCACAAGATTTGTTTGCAGATGTCTTGAGAGTTGCAAAGTTTGGATTTGCCCTCTGAGAGGACACTGAACCATTGTTATGCTAATTATTACAGCTAATTTAACTCATGTAGATGAAACAATATCACGGTCCAAAGCTTCAGTGAGTGATGCTGTTGGGAAAATAGAGATTTCAGGTGAATAATTTGTTTGATACACTAAGCAGCAAATAGGGCTTCAAATTAATTTAATACAAAGGAAGGCATTAAAACCAAATATCGTAGGAACTAATGACTGTGGTAATTTTTTATTTTTTTTTCCTGAGGAAATCAATTACACCCAAGACAGAGACAAAACAGTATTCAGATGCATTTTGGGTGAAATGCTCCTTGAACTGAAAAATTTAAAAGCATAAAATTGGCAACATGGCAAGGTTGAAAACACAAACAAATTGTGTGCTGACAGGGCACACGATGTTCGTCAGGGTCTGAAGAGTATGAATAAACAGAGAGTTTGATTAAAATTAATTGATGTTGACTATACGTGTCTCTATGTCTGTCAGTGAAGCAGATATATTGCATTTCTACACACAGCGAACACGCTCGGCCCTATTTTTCTCTCCTGCTCCTGCACTGGCTCAGCCGAACTGCAGCTTAAGTTTGTATATCCAGAGAGTATTAGTAATTTTGAGTGTTGAACATTTACTCCCACCTGATGACCATTCCATAATTGATTTAATGGTGTTAAGAGGAAGGAGAGGAGGGCGAGAATTGTGCGTTAAGGCAGCCACACCTCCCCAATCCAGTATAGGGAATAGAGGAGGTTCCTGTATTTGGTGAATTCCATGTGCTGATTGGTTCTTACCTGTGGGGTGGTTGCTTGTGATTGGTGCAGATGGCTGTCTGGTAGTCATGGCTGACACACACCTTGTGAGGAGGGCAGCGCACCTTCAGACAGGGGTCCTTGGTGGAGTCTGGACCTACAGGGAGACACCAGGGACAAACTTCATCTATCAACTGTGAAAAAATGAGTTTATGTAACAGCTAACGAAAGCAGAGTTGAAACCGTCATGGGTAAATGTTTAAAGTTGATATGCAAGCCTTAATGTAGCAAACATCATATCGTTTCTTGAGCTGAAGCCAACTGTTCTTTCGATTTTCCAGCTGGCAGATTCTCATGTTCTACTGACTGAAGCAGGCAGAGAAATAATGACAAAGTCAGAAGAACAGAAAGAGAAGAAGAATAGTAAAAAGTTTGAAGTCAGCGTCAGGTTTTCTGCAATATGAACATCTTAATGAGAACTGTTCTCTCGGAGTGTCGACCCTATCTTCTTCCACATCAATCTCCATGGTGACATTATCGCCGTGGCAGCGAGGCACAGCTGGCTGCTGTCCAAGGTGACAGAGATCAGAGCAGCTCATTGACTCTGGGCACTGTGTCATTTCATGCTAACAGCACAAACCCGCCTACAGGTGACAGACAGAGAAGAAAAGAGAGAAGAAAAACAGGAGGTGGAAGAGAAAGAGAGGGAGAGAAAGAGAGAAAGGGGCAGTAAAAGAGAGAAAAGAGCTTTCAGTTTGGATGAAGTGAGGATGAAAGGGGACAAGCTGTGATCTGCTGTGAACAAGTGGGATCTGGATTGATGGTCATAGTGGACCTGTCAATCAAACAGGCCATATCAGATGTGTGTGTCCTTAATAATGACTAAACAACAACTACAAAGAGACAAGCTAATAACATGAGATCAAAGACAAAGAGGAGAGGATGAGCTCATCTTCCTTTAAACTACACACACATACAGGCCGCATGCCGTCACCATGGTGAAAGCACTGAAAATGATTTCAAAGCCTAAGCTGATTAAGACTTGTGTACAGATCAAAGCCCTGTGCTATGTACAAGTCATTAGCATGTGGCTGCTAACTTCACAAGACGAGAGTGGCCTTGTCTCCATTAGGGGCCTAATGGCTTGTGTTTGAGCCACAGCTGGTGTCTGATATGAACAGCGACTAGTCTCTGACCTGATCACACACTGCTGCAGCTTACATGCCGCTTTATTACCGCTAAATCACACTGTTGTGTCAGCCACACGTAATATCTGTTTATTTTTCAGCAAACACATAATCTCGCCAACACATGTAACACCAACACTGTCACCATAACTCTGTACATATCTGGAGCTGTCAGAGAATACGGGGAGGACTTTCTTTATCTCTGAAACATATGAACGCACACGCTTGTGAACACACGCACAATAAAGATGTTACAGCTCAGATAGTCTCAAGGGAAGAGATTCATACTGTGCTGCAACGCATCTGTCACCGGCAAGGGACACACTCATTTCCTCCCCATGTGTAACACAGAAATGCACACATACACACACACGCTGATCACCTACAGACACACACACACACACACACGGATGCAAAAGCACATTTACAAGCCCATATGCCCTGTCACATTTTCCAGGATGCGGCGAGGTGATATGTCAACCTTCCTCCTGATATCTGTCTGTTTTGCGGTGTGTTTCTATCTTCTGTTTATTGGGGCCGGGCCTCGGCTCCATCTATCAGCGCTGGAGGAAACTCATCTGATTTCTCTCCTTCTTCAGAATGACTTTGTCACCGTGAGGAAATGAGAGATGCGAAAAGGAGGAGAGAGGGAGAGGTAGGAGGAAGAGGAGGAGGAGGAAGGAGCAGGGAGGAGGGGATGATGGTATCTGGTTAACAAAGGATCGGAGGACAATTTAGGATTAGTGTGTGACCTCCATTCTCAGAGACAAATGGGAAATCACACACACACACGAATGAGCATGTCCGTTTATGCACGCACACGCAAACATACACACACATACACACAGCATCTCACATAGACAATCACCTAGATAAAACAGTCTCCTAAACAGTAAAATTGAGTTCATTTGGAGAGACGACGATACTGCCGATGCGGTTTGAATAATTACGGCACATAAGGGAAGCCAGGAGGAATGAAATGGAGAGGAGGAGAAGGATGAGAAGTGCAATGAACTGGATGGCTAAACCGCGGAGGAGAGGAGAGGAGAGGAGAGGAGGAGGAGAGAAGAAAATGACAGGGGTTGGCGATGAAGAAGAGAGGAGCGGGGGAGAGAGAGAGGAGAGGAGCGGAGAGAAGAGTGTAGGGGAGAAGAGAGTTTTATCCATCTATTTAAAGCTTGAGTGAGCAGCATTGGCGGTTAAACCAACCAATCAATTGTAATGCAGGAGCACTGCAGCACACTCTGCCACCTCTCTTTCACTTGCCTCAATTCCCTTTCTCCCATTTCCCTTTCTTCCTCTCTCTTCTCTAATCTTAAGTATGACTTCATGTCCCCATTCGTCTGTGAACGAGTCAATACGCATGAGCCATATAAACAACTTTCCATATTGCCTGTCCTTTCATACCAGAGAGAGTATGAAGTAAAACTCTTTTTCTCACTCCAAACCATGTTAGTTACCTTGATACGGCTATCAAGGTATGTGAATGAACGAGGTCGTCTGGTGCCTGGTAAGAGCTTGCCAAATGAACGAGCGGAGAGGATTCATGTGTGTGTGTGTGTGTGTGTGTGTGTGTGAAACAAATATGATGATTCTTCATCCGAAAAGACTGAGCGTTTTGAAATGTTTAGCTGATAAATGAGGAAGAGAAAGGGAAAAGCCAAGGATGTGGACTGGAAAGGTGTGTAGACTTTGTGTGAATGGCTGTCAAGAGAGAGCGACGGTTACACACACCCACACACACGCACACACACCCTGCCACCACCAATTTGTCTGGCCACTGTCCTTTTGCCATGTGCAAGGTTGATTAACCACCCTTGGGTGCTGTGATAGCAGCCTGTAGGGGGGCTGGGGACAGATGGCAGTTGGCAGAGCTGTAAGTGAGAGGAGCGAGGGCAGCAAGACAACGGCACAACATTAACAAGTGAACATCAATGTCCTCTAGTTAGGATTCAAGTTGGACACAATATCTGTTCTGACAGTGTGGAGCTGGTGGAGTCCGGCGCCAATCGTCTTTTCTATCATCACGGATTGGATAGAAACACATTTTTGATGGAGAAAATCTTTCAAATCTTGTTTCTGCTTGTGAATAAAATTAACTTCTTGAATTAAAAGTGAGTGTGTGTTTGTGTGTACCTGCACCTGTGCATACACAAGCTTTGTCTCTGAGCTTTTCTGCAGTTAATTAAAATCAACACTAGAAAGGGTCCAGGTCCCGGTCAGTTGATGGCTGTTTTGAATTTTAGAACTGAAATATCTCCGCTTTCAAAATGTCCCTCCATGACTTTTTCCTGTACAAAATCATGCAAGGAAACAGTAGTTAGAACTGTGTTTACCTCCTTCAGCTGACAGCTTGTTGGCCTTCTCTTAGACCCCCAAAATCCATTAGCATTCACAGCGTTAAATGAGGAACGCAAATTCAGTCGGGAAACACTAACAGTATGCAATCTAGCAATGTTCATTATACAGCACCAATCACACACTCTGGTGCTCACCTCTGTTCACATTTCACTGCTGTGAAAGTTCTGCAGTTTTTTCTCACCCACCTCCATCGCAGCTACCATGAATATGTGAGTTATCCTGACTGAACTTTATTGATTATTGCAGCAAATAATAGGATATAGATGACAATACAACAAATAAAACTATTGAAGATGTAATAATCATGCTCATGTAAAAATAATGTGTTTCTTGCCACTGTATGCACAAGTGGGTGTTTTCATCCTTGTAATATGGAGTAATATGTGTGTAATATGTTTTTTTTTTTTTATTTGTACGTTTTTGGATGTGTGTATCCTTTTATGTGTGCTGTGTGTGTGAAGAAATATGTCTTACACAGCATTTCCCCCACTTTTTAAATGCTTTACCAAGCAACTTATGAAAATAATGAGAAAAGAGTGGAACAGGATGAGACCAAACGATAGAGCAGATCTCAAGCAAGATCTTTGCTTCAGACTGAATGTGTGTGTGTGTGTGTGTGTGTGTGTGTGTGTGTACGGCTCCTATCCCAGCAGTCATAGCTTTGTTCCTGTGTGTGTGAAGGTGTGGCAACACTGCGGGCGAAGGGGACATTAATCTGCCCTCGCTCTCCACAGGATCCCCACAGTTAACTTACGATGCTCTGCGGTTACTGTGCTCACATCTATTGTGTCATTTGGTCCACCTTTGCCTCGTTCCAATCACTGCACATTGTGTGTCCATTCCCCTGACTGTGAATGAAGTAGGTTCATATATTGACTTTCCATCCACCTCCCCTCTCTCTCTCTCTCTCTCTCTCTCTCTCTCTCTCTCTCTCTCTCTCTTTTACTGGCCAAGTCTACAGCACAGACCCTCAGGGAGCCACAGGGCAAACACAGCCAGCCAGAAGAGGACTAGAAACACAGATGATAATACTACATCTAGCATGGGAAAAATAAATCCTGATACACCCCTGTATATATTTCAGTGGGAAAAAAAAATCTGTGAATCAATCCGTGTGAGATGACTCAATTTTCTGCAAAGCGAGTTTTTCATAAGCACTTTCATGATATTATGTAAGTTGTTTCCGCTATTTCCGCTCCAGCAGTCATTTTGGAAGCGTGGATGTCACTTTTTCGAACGCTGGATATCGGATTTTTAGAAAGACATTTTCCGAATTGACTATCAAGAGTGGGTTTACAGATCAATACATCTGACCTTGTATGTAACACATTAAGTTTACTTCAACCTAATATGTAGTGACAGCCTTCATTCACACAGAGTGTATATTGTGAGTTTATATGTTAGACTACATCCACTGATGCATATCCCTTCTTCTGTGCTATAGTAGATATTTGTGATAAACAAGGTCATGGTTTTGATCCGTGTCTCCACGGGGAAAAAGTAGAATCAGGATACAGTCATTGAATCACTATTAACAGCATTAGTGTGACAGTGGTGCTCTTGCATTGCAATGTTGTTCATTAAGTCGAGCTGCAAATACGCCACTTTGTTGTCTCCGATGTGCAACAAAATCTCATTTTAGAAAGTGCCAGAATGATCCAAGCCTTAAAAACATCCCCATTACCGTTTAATTGCTGCAACACTTCCAACTGGGCTCCCGGCAGAAAAACACATTACAGCCCAAGCTTTAAAATTTCATTACAAGTAAAGTTGACAGTGAATTGCCCTAACTCCCGGAAACTGGACTCACTCACTTTGTGTTCTTTTTTACCCCTAATATTCCTTCAGAGAGAGAAAAACGATGGGTAAAAGGGGAGGTGAAGATGAAACATTCTTGCTGTGACCTCTAATGCTGGACGGAGGCCAGAATGGAGAGCTGTGATTGGATAATAAAAGTCCAATAGGAAAGGCCACATCGCCAACATGCCCTGTCAGAGAGAAGAGGGTGACCTCAAATTAATTGCTACTGAGCTGGACATGGGTCAACGGGGTGTTTTTACAGTGTGTGTGTGTGTGTGTGTGTGTGTGCCTTTGTCGGCACCACATGCTCCTGCGCTCATTCCTGTCTATTGTTTGTTCTCCCCAGTTATTGCTTCTGAAGAGAAAATAAACAAGTTTAAGATTAAATAAACGAGCGCTTCAACAAGCGTTCCCACAGGAGAAATTCTGACTGTTATTTGAAAAATGAGCATCACTTTCAGGCTTTGATACACTAATTAAAAAGGTGTTTCTCCTGTTTCACCTGGGGGGAATGCAGAGAAAGAAAGAACCAGATTTGGAGGGTATAAAATCCCCTTCTCTCTGCTTTGTGAGCGTTCCTCTGGGTGCGACTGTTTGGCCTGCGAGAGGCACTGGAGCGAGGGATGACAGAGGAATGATGGAGGGATGAAAGCACAGAGAGAGCCTCTGGGAGGATGGAGTGATAGAACGGAATTAAACATCCAGAAAATTAATTATTGAAAACATGGCAAAATAATATCAGTGTGGATGTAACTGAGGAATGGGGAAGATAAACAGAGGCCATTTCAGATTGAATGTCAGGGAAGAAACCCCAGTGGCTTATGGGAATAAAATGTCTGGAGAGAAAGAGAGAGAGAGAGAGAGAGAGAGAGAGAGAGAGAGAGAGAGAGGGTGAGAGAGGCTACTGACTATTGCTTATAAACTGAATATTCATCACAGCCATTATACACACACGCGTGCGCCTGTGCACACACACACTCACACACCATTGTGAAAGCCATGCCTTTCCCTGAAAAGAAAACAGTTTTGTGAAGCTGTTGCTGGCAGCAAAGCTTTTTAAAGGAACTCTATGAAAGTAAAACCAAATGGCCTTTGGGAGGAAGCTTCAAAGCAAAGGAGCAAGTTACACTTAAGGAGTGCGTGAGACAGAGGAGGAGAATCTGTGCATTCAAGGGAACACATTCATTTCTGGTAGGACACGCTAATTGTTTTTAGCACACATACACACACACACACTCATGCTCATAGCACCTGCACTTATAAAGACTATAAATGTACATGAACTGTTCTGCTTGAGTTGTGGAGGTTTACAATTCTGATCATCATCATGAAAAATTGAGAGAGCAGAGATCAAAGAGACTTTTAAAAAATCCACTGTGTGGCAATGACACCGCCAAACACTGGGGTGACGGCCCACCAGCAGTATGCACGCACACGCACACGCACACACACACACACACACACACACAGACAGACAATGGCTGACGTGGATGCTGGAGTCTCCATCTTTATCCACCCAGAAAGAGAGAACAGGAATATCTAGTATTTCTTCTGCTCAGCCAGTAAAGACCACTGAAGGGTTTAATTCCAGAATGCTGTATCAATTTTGGGGGGGGGGGGGGAATAAATAAATAAAAGAAAGAAAAAATTGCTACCTGAAATGCATCATGAGTCAATATTTCAAAAACACAGACAACTATGCTCAAAAACAAAATAATTTTTGGAAGCAATCTTAAGATGATTTGAATAGCAACCTGCAATGTGCTTCACTTTCATATCGGCACTCATTTTGTAAGAATAGGATTTTGTATTTCAAATGGTGGATATGTCATTGTGGAATAAAACTCATCCACTGCTTTTGAGCTATTTTAGGCTGGCCGATTGTGGTAGGCAGCGGTAGATTTGGTTTGTTTGTGGCTGCACAGGAAGGTTTTTCTTTTTTTCCCTTGTTGTTTTTCTTCACACTTGTACATTTCAAGTGGTCTCTTCCCTTCAGCACTCTTCACAAGAGAGAGAGAAAAAAAATCCCCCCTAAGCTCTCAACTGGCCATGAGCTGCCGATAGACAAGGACTTGGTGTCAGTTTGACCTTTAGTTCTGCCCAGAGGGGTCACAATGAAAGACCACACGCTTGACTTACAACCTGATTCTGCGGGTCATTGACAGACTGTGGTCTCCGTCTACACACACACACACACACACACACACGCACACACGCACATATGCACATATGCACACACACAAGTGGATGACAGATCTGGCCTCTTGCTTCACCTTCAGTGTCAGCGATAATTAAATGTTTTCTCACTGCCCTAGACTGAGGCGCTCATTAATCCTGAAGCTGAGGGGTGTGTGTGTGTGTGTGGGTGTGCGTGCACGTGTGTGTGTGTGTCTGTGTGTGCATGAACGAATCTATGAGTGGATCAATGAACTGCGTCTCTCCTCTCCTCTTCTGTCTTTCTCCTCCCCTCTCCTCTCCTTTCCTCTCCTCCCCTCTCCTCTCCTTTCCTCTCCTCTCCTCTCCTCCCCTCTCCTCTCCTCTCCTTTCCTCTCCTCTCCTCCCCTCTCCTCTCCTCCTCCTCTCCTCTCCTCTGTATACCTACCTGCAGTAAACATTGTCCTCTTGATGTTCCCAAGCCTTCAATCAATGTCAATTCCTTAATCAATCCGTATTCCTTTCTTATATCTTTACAGCACCCCAAAAGTACTGTCTGTAACTGAATTGATTGAAATTAATGAAAACTATTATTAACTGTTCATACCACAGCATTTTATTATTGTGTTACTCCAAAATTGTACACACACATAGCTGCACGCTGAGAGGTTATGATGCGACATAGTGAGGCTCAGGTAGGAGAGCGACTGTTCATAGCTGAAGCACAAAGAGGACAAACTAGACTCTTTATGGAAGTGTAGCAACCCGTTCGAGCTCCTCTCTCTAACGTTTGCCACGCTCACTCTGCTGCTGCACGCTTCATCTGCAAGACAACTGCTCCCATGCTGCGAGCCGAACACTCTGGAGATCACCAGGCTTCACAGTTACGCAGCGGATGAGGGAAGAATGCAGAGCAAGACGATTCAATAGGGAATTCAAAATTGCACATTTTGTTCCATTTAAAGGGGGAACAAGTAGGTTTTTACTGCCCCATGGCACAAAAGACCCTGATATATCTGCAGGGGGTTGATAGGGGTGGTTGATCAATACCAATGACTCAGTGATTACTTTGCCAGGTGCTGGCTTTCAAAACTCACTTTCTGGCCCACACTCCCAATTTAAAGGCCGTGTTTTAATCGCTTTTTGGGCTCAACTGTTTGAGTTTCGGTTGGCCCCTTTGAATTATATTGGAGAGCAGCGCTCCCTGCAAACTGAAAAGTACATAGCGTGAGCGTGAAGTAATTGATGAAATTTTTATCAGAATTGATCGCCATGATGGCAAAAACTAGGGAAAATAACAGGAATTATCCTTTAACACCTCTGCTTGGACTGTCTGACTCACAAATGCCAAGAAGTACAGAGAAAACAAGGCTATTTATTCAGCCTGACTATCTGTAGGTCCATACCTGACTATTTTGTGATGCCACTGCAATTGGAGATGTCAACCAGTGTGTATGTGTGTGTGTGTGCGTGTGTGTGTGTGCATGCTTGCGTGTGTGTGCGTGTGTGTGTGTGTGTGTGTGTGTGTGTGTGCGTGCGCACAATCAATTCACATTTTTTGCATGTAGGACACATTGCATTGTTGTTCTTTTTGGACTCTTTTAGAAGCCACTTGGAGAATGTCAATTCATGAAACCAGACAAGGCCAATCCAGGACACACACACACACACACACACACACACACACACACACACACTGCCTGAAGGTAAATCCAGAGGTGAGCAGCATTCATCTCATTAGCATCACCTCTATCCACTGTAGCAGAATAACCAAGGAGAGACAGAGGCATGGAAAGCCGAGGAGGCGCAGGGTCGATTGGTCACATTGCTCATTCAGCGGCACTAACAGAGAGGCTGCACCAGACAGAGCGTGTCTCGCAGGTGTCAGCCTGGCGCTGCTGTGACGCTCTACCTGCTCAGAGCGGCCAACTCTGTAGCGTTCTGATTATCCATTGCACTAATTTCATCGCCTATTCCTGATTCATTAAGCCTCAGTAATATTGTTTTAATGCATTCTATGTAAATCATCATAACCTGGGCCACAGGTTATTTAACATTTAGCTAGTTAGTTACCATAAAACTGAATATTGCTCTTGGATATTATGTGGTTGGACGACTAATTGATTTTATATCAACCACATCTCGAAACATCTTGAATTTAAACAGGATTGGCATGTAAGCTGTATGCTAAATAATTTGATGGTATACCATTAGAAACAATGTTAATTTTTTCACAGCACAGCACAGCCAGTCAATTGACTCTGAAGGGCGCATTCACTTGATGGCAGACGCCTGTTGGCTCCAGTACAGCTTGGTTGTGACATCTATCAAGTGGACAAGGAGACTGTTAGTAAAAATATGAACCACAGATGGATTCAATCAACTTTCAAACTGCTTCAAATTTCTCCTATGATACGAGCCTGACCAAAAAGAAATTAAGAGCACATTTGTCACACATTGACCTTAACATCTATGTTAAAAAGCGCAAATCTGCACTGTAGGGCGTGGCTTTGATGCATACTAATTGATGTTAGAGTGTAGCAAGATGGTGATCCATGACGGTAGCCATAGAACCAGTGCAGCAAGATAGTGATCCTTCACCACGACACATCATCCAGCCAGGATCAATTGCGATAAGAGTGCAAGCATTTCATGTCACGTGTTGAAAAGGACATGTAGGCCTATGTAAAATAGGCCTATGTGCCATAAAGCCATCCACTTCAAATCTCCCCCATGATAGGCGCGTGACCAAAAACAAATTAGCTGGATAATTTGGATTCGGATTCCCTAAACCGCACTCTGTAGAACACGTTAGATTGTTTTTCTGAGAATTGAGTAGCAATGCCGTTCTACCAAAACACAATTTTATGAAATGAATTATCTCTTGCTGTATACTGAAAATAAACAAATGAAATACATTTGATATTACATTTAACAAACTAAATCTACAGAAGATTTCAGCCCATTATGTCTACATTAGCTTGTTAGCCTCTAATCTACAAGCCCAAAAGCCTGAACTGAGGCCATGTTAGCCTTTGTAATCACATGTTACTATAAATACTCTGCTGTTTTTTGAGGAGGTCGATCTTTAAACCAGCGTATTACTGCCCACACGTTAACTGCTGCTAAATCCCATATTACAGCTTTCATGTTAGCATCCACTAACAGACCATGATGTTAGGATTGAAGCTAGCTGGCTAAAGCTCCATATTACTGAGGGGCTAGCTTTGATCCTCCTGTGTGAATTAGCCATGCTTTATCTGACTCAGATGACAGGCTGTGGGCTTGGTTATCTCTCTCCTCCATACTGACATCTCTCCACACTAGCTGAGACAGGGTGGAGTGATAATTGTACTAAACGCTGCTGTATTATACTCACATGTCGATAGCTATCACTTCTTAATGGGAATTGCAATTAAAACAGCGTCATTGCAGAACAATTTCAATTTAGTAGGCTATAAAGTTGAGCTACAGATCTGTTGTGGAACAAGGACTCTCTATCAAAGCAATTATCTCGTATTAACCTGCCACCCTGGAATGATGTAACTTTCTTGATCAGACTCAACAATACAAGACAAATACCAACCCAAAACAACTCAGATCATTTTAGTCCAAAACACAGACAGTTTAGATCTGGCAGTGGCAACAGGAACAGAATGGAAACTTAACACCAGACAATTTTGGCTGGTGGCTGAAAAGTTTGTCATTTCCACCAATGATTGGAGAAAAATAATTCCCCACCCTGGTAAATAATGTTAGTGCCCACACTCACCATCCTGTACTGTCTTCTTGGCTGAGCCGGAGTGGGCTTTGGTTCCTGGTTCTGCATGTCTGCCGGGCTGGGCCTCTCTCTCTAGAACACACAGCCAACACAACCAGAATAAATCCAATAATCTACACGTGCTTAAATGTTGTTTTTTTTTTTTATACTATACTCTAATCTACCCAAAGCAAGACTTCTCTGAAGTACTAGGAAAAAGAGCAAGTAATGCATATTATAGCTGTACAAAAATACAAATACATCACTAAAAAGCTTCAACAGTGAAAGTAAACATACATTTTCCTAACTCCTTGGAACAGTTATTAACAAAAGATGTTTGAAATTGGACAAAGCACGGAAAACTGGCTAATTATTCGAGTTCATTAGCACACAAATACACAAAAATGTTAGATAGATAGATAGATAGATAGATAGATAGATAGATAGATAACAACTTTATTAATCCCTGATGGAAATTCAAATTGTTACAGCAGCAAGACATTTTAACTACTACAACATATATATGCAAATGTAGCCTATATGTGCAACGCAGCATGTTGTACAGTATATGTGCAAATTGTTACATATGTTACACAAGTGTGTGTGTGTTGTTACATATGTTACACAAGTGTGTGTGCGAATGTGTGACTCATTAAAAAGTTGAATGGCAGCAAGCAGGAGCGAGCAGGACCAGCCTGTTAATACAGCCTGTATATTTTGATCTTTTAATCTTTCCAAGACATTTGGAGATCCAAAGCCAGACTCAGTGGTGCACTCAGTGACACAAACATAATTATTTTTTGTCGGTTGAAAGGAATAATCATCGCAGCATCATTACCAAATTACACATGAAACACACAAACAACTGGAAGCAGCCAAAGGAAGGCAAAGTAACGCACCTGTCCATCTAGACACAAGAGAGAGGCAGCAGAATGGAGCGGCCAGACACAGAGAGGTACAGGGAGTTTTTCATGTCTGTCTGTAGGCTGTGACTTTAACAACCTGAGATGATTTAACTTCCTAATTCCTCCACCTCCTTTATTTATTAGCCAGCAAAGCTTTTTTGCAGGTACTGATGAATCTGTTAATCTTTATTCTGCACTCTTTCCCCTGGAGAATCGGGTAAAAGCACAGCCGATTTATGAGAGAATGGTGTAGGAACGGGAAGAAGGTTTGCAGATGTGTGGCAGGGCCAACTTTTTTTTTTCTTTTCAATTCGCCCTCTATTATCATTGCCTCCCGTCTTCCCTCTGTTCATTATTCTTCTCCTCCTTCCAGCCTCTCCCTTCCACCATTCCTCTCCTTTCCTCATTATGGGATGTCTTTCTTATCTCTAAGTTATCCTCTCTACAGGCAATCTCTTTAAAGTCCTCTCTGTGGGCCTTGTCTCTGTATATCTTTGTATCTCCCTCTCCCTCCCTCCTTCCCTCCCTCGAGATCCTCCTGCTCCACTGTCACTTCGACATCCTGGCATTTCGCCTGAAGGCTGCTATGAACGCTACGGCAAAGACTCTCTCTGCTCTGCTCATTTCCTCCGAAGTTTGTTTATCCTAATTTACCGTGATCATTGCCTCTCTATTGGCTGGTGGTGAGCCGAAAGGGCAGGGAGACGCACACACTCCCTCCGCCTGATCTAGTGCTTTGTTTACCTCGACTGAAACAGTCTCTTCAGCGCCGCTCACACATCGCAGGGTCGGAGCTCCATGGATTCACAGCTTCATTTCGGTCTGAGCTTGTGCTTGTCGTTGGATTTGGTTCTGCCTTTGTGAACTGGAAGTGCAGGCCAGTACAAATCCTGGGTGAAGATTCACTCTACTCACCGCTGCTGCCAACATCACCTTTTCTCAACCGCCATTTCTCTTGGCCCCTATAGTCCCTAGTGACTGCCCACTAGTCACCTTCCCCAGTCTTTCCCCCACACCATCCATTCTTCTCTATCTTCTGTCTCTGGCTAAATAGGAATTAGATTGCTTTGGCTGACATGATTGGGCTTCAGCTGCTTGCTAAATTAACAATACCTTTGGCATGAGTGAGTGCGTGTGTGTCTCCTTTCTCCGTGTCTCAGCAGGCTCCATGTATCGTTGATTATCGTCTGCGTGTGTGTGTGACTGGTTAATTTACTGTCTGCGCCTGAATCTCTGCGGCATGTATGTGCGTGTTCGTGCCGATAGTTCCATTTATGTGCTGAGACTCATCACTTGCGAGCGCTCGCCCCTCTGAAGCAGGGAGATAAGAGCCGAGCCGAGGGTTGTGCATATCGACGTTGAGTCACTTTATATGATGTGGCCAACAAGCCATTAAAATCAGAGCAGTAAACAATGTTTAGAGAACGCCTGGAGAGCAAGCTACAAACCCTCAGCACATTACGCTGGAATAAGATATTTGCTCTTGCTCCAACTCGCACTCCATCTAATACACTGTACAGACCTGAGGTGCTCGCTGTTTGTTGTCCTATTTGTCTCTTTTCTTATCAGTCTTCTTTCTAATTATTTTAGCCCCTTGAGGCGCAGATCAAAGATTTTTATATTAATGTATTAAGAACAAGAGATGGAGTGACGCAGGTGGTGAAAGAGTAAAGGATGGACTGATGAGGAGGAAGAGTAGAAAGGGAGAATATCCTCAGAGAGACAGCAGGTTGGAATAGCTGGTGAAATATATAACAACAGTGAACTCTCTCCGCTGGGGAAAGACAATTGTCTCATCTAATCAGTCTGATTGGCAATTTGGAAGCTGCAGATTTTTGAGGTTTTGTTGTGGCTGCTGCTGCCAAAACACAGAGTGCATTAGACATGAGTTCTGTTTCCCCTGCCAAAATGGTGGCTATAACAACCACTGATTCACTATGTACGCTAATTGGGCAAACGGACAGGAGCAGTCACCACCTGAAAGTTTGAAACTTAACTTTGATCAACCACATCTCTCTCTCTCTCTCTCTCTCTCTCTCTCTCTCTCTCTCTCTCTCTCTCTCTCTCTCTCTCTCTCTCTCTCTCTCTCTCTCTCTGGGTCTCTGTGCCAGTTTGACTCTCCTGTGCTCTTCTGGACTGGTTGTGATATGGACCACTGCCTGCGATTTGTAATCCTCCAGTTGACTCTCACTGGATAATGCATTACAAATCACAGCCTTACAAATCTACTGGACATGCCCATATACAAGAGCGCAGAATGAAATCACAGGTCCAGAATACTGATTCTAACATCGGCCTTGTTGACAAGACAACTGTTATCTGCTGCCAAGGACTCTTCCTCTCTTGTCTCTCTGCTTAGGCTCAGAGGCCATTTCAGGGCAGCTGTCCCAACCATTACAGATGGGGCAGAGCAGAAAATAAAGCAGGTTCAGAAAATCAGTCAGGAACAAATAAATGAATCGGACTTTGACTCTGGGAGAAGGCGGAGCAGACATGGAGGAAATTGAGTATTTTCATTAATTGGACACTGGAATCCAACAGAAGCTGTGAAGACTAGCCCTAGCTGGACAAGAGGTGAGAGGGCATGGTGTGTGTGTGTGTGTGTGTGTGTGTGTGTGTGTGTGTGTGTGTGTGTGTGCGTGCGTGTGTGTGAGTGTGTGTGTGGGGGCTGGAGAAGCCCTGGTTCTTATGTGTGGAACGATACAATCTACAGAACTAAAACAAAGCTTAATTACTTTATGAAGAAAACGTCCAGATGCTACCATCTAGAAGGCCAAAGTTCAGCTTATTCAAGGCAAGAAAACAGTTTTGAAATGCATGTAAAGGACAGAAAACGTGTGGCCATAAGCGTGTGGCTATATTGGACTTTAGTTTATGTGTGTGTGTGTGTGTGTGTGTGTGTCTGTGTGTGTGTGTCCTTGCATGAGTGCATGAGACCATTTGAGAGCGGGTCTTTTTTGCCTCGTAAATGGGAAGAGTGAAAGTAAATGTCAGGACATGGCTGATATTTTAATGGCTACAAGGCAGCCACTCTCACTCCAGATTGCTGCAGTCAGTCAAAGGCGGGGGCACAGAGCAAAGCAACATCCATATATGGGTGTACTGTGTGTGTGTTCTTCTGTGTTCAGGAGTGCATTGTGCGTATGTGTTTACATAAAAAAAACATAAATATAGGATCTGTGTGAGTGTGTGTGCTCATATAGTTAAAGCTGGAATGCCTTTAACTGTAATGGTCGACTGGCTCAAGTACATTCCTGTCCTAGCATTCACAATAGTAACAATAGTATATTGTAGAAAATGGTGCATATATGGAAGAACAGGATGGGCAAACATTACAAGAAATTGGATGTTTCCCCAATCAGGACACCGGAAAGAAATTAAAAGATTAGGATGAAAAACTTGATTACAGTTTTTCTCACAACCAAAGTTTTACTAAGTTTTACTCACATTTGACCCTCCTCATGAAGCTCAAAGCTTTTTGACATGCTGGTCATATCGTCTCCCCAAGTGCTGATCTACAATCAGTCTCAAAAAGGACATGCTTCTGGTGTCTCAGACAGCGTTATCTCTAAACCTTAAAGACATGAAATCAGCCTCTGGCACTCAAAGTACAACTTTTATCCTCTTCTACACGATATGACTCCTCACTCGCTGGTCCAGGATCAGCTTTGGGGTGTGTGTGCGGCAGATCATTTTCCTCCTGAAGCCCTGTGGGATCTGATCTGAGTTCAGCAGATGTCTGACTAAGCCACCTACAGGGCAAACCAGGCTGTCTGGGATATAGGCCAGTCTCACCTCAGAGCTGCCTGTCTCCTTAACACCTCCCAGAGGGACACACACACACATACACACACACACACACACACACACACACACACACACACACACACACACAGTTACAGAACTATATGCGGCATTACAAAGGATTATTCATTCTGCAATCTGTCCTCACACACACCAGAGTCAAGAAGGGCTATGAGAAGTTTGTGCTATGTGACATTTCTATAGAGGTATTCAAGGTGTCAACTGGGTAAAACTGGAGCTTTACATCTGACATGCAGAGCAGCCTTAATAATACTGATTTGTTGAATATACTGGCAGTCCCTTGGATGTGGGCAAGGAAACCCTGTAGCACAGGATGTAATAGTAATGGTGGTAAATGTGTTGACATCTGTCACGACTAAGCCTTCTTTCTCAGGGAAAAGGAACATGTTACAGTCACACACACGCACGCACGCACGCACGCACACACACACACACACACACAGAGGCCATGTAGGAGCTGTGGTACGCTGGTGCTCTCAGCTCTGTTTTCTCCTGCTGTCAGTTGTGGTTCAGTCCACAGCTCAGAAGGGAACCATGCTAACAGAGCTGATGCCGTCAGTAGCCCGAGGCTGGAACCCGCCCAGTCGGTCTCCACTCACTACCAGAAGCCTCTCTGCTGTAATGCACCCAGAGTACATTATATACTAAAGTTACAGCATGATGTGGATGTGGAGACTGACAGCTGACTGCTTGTGAAAGAAGCTATAGATGTGAGTGGATGCAGCTACAGTAGACTGTATCCAGCTATAGACTCAGTGTAGCCCACAAGAGAGGGCCAAAAACAGTGCAGCCTTTCAATGAGGAACAAACCAACACAGGTGGTGATGCTAGTGATTATCTTGCCAAAGCTGGCTTTAGCTAATTAACTAACTGGCTACTTGTCTACTTGGAATGTGTTTGTTTGAAATACATTTTTGCAGAGGAAGCTATTAATTTGATATAGCAAAATTGAACTGTTTCCATTACGAGTTACTGCCTCAGCCAAATTGCGTAGCTAAACATGCTAACTAGCTAGCCAGATGACGCTTTCAGCTAGCACAAGGTAGGCACACCTGTTCATTGTTTTCACCATTCAATATCATGCTCTGTGGGTTTTAGCCTAATGTGCAGTACTCTTACTGCCAAATACTAGCCAAATACTGCAGTATTTTAATATTACTATAAATTTTACACTTATATTTTTGCACCTTGCACCCTTGCAGGTTGGAGGGTTCAGGATGTCACATATGAGCTTGTCAGTGACTCATCCTGATAATATATCTGTCACTGTGCTACAGCCAAAACAAGCAGCCTACGCAATATACATTTGATAGTGCCTACTTTATTTTAGAGAAATCTGATCTATTACATAACTGTAATCTTGATACAATTTACACCAGCCAAGTCAAGTCAAGCTAAATCAAGTCAGCCAAAGTACAAAATATGCAAAAGTAATTCAGTATTTTTTTATTTCAAATACATTTCACTCAAATACTGCCAATCTCTGTAGCCAGTCCCTAGATCAGCTATAGTCTAGTCAGTAAAAGACTTTAATGAAGCCAGTTATATACTGTAGAGTTGAATGTAGATGTGCGCTATTTGTTGTTATTCTTTACTCCTCATAAAGATTCTTTATTGAGTTATTGGGGCGCGGTGGTATTGTAACCCATGAGCAGTGTAAATATGCCTATCACATATAAAGAGCACACATCTGTTGAAACGATGGAAATGGAGCAGGGAGGGACAGTGTGTTGGTGAATCTCTCTACTAGAGATTTACTGCAGGGCAAAAGAAGCTGATAAAAGAATAGGGAGGAGAGACAAGGGAGCAATTAAGGAGACAGAATGTGATAATAATAACCAAACCTCTTAAAATATTTATGGAATATGTATGAAAATTACTAACAGCTAATTCCCACAGGTTTTTGTTGTGTCTCTATTAGTGTCAATGTAGTATTTTGATTCACCCCCAACCCATTCTTCATACAGGACCATCATCATGTAATTTTCATCTGATGAACTCAATATGTCAGAAATAATAGAAAGCTCTCAAAGAAACCAGGAGTAGAGATAGAGAAACATGGGGGGGGGGGGGGGGGGGGGGGGGATAGTAAAAGGAGGAAAGAGTGAAAAGGATTTGCGAAGACAGAGAGGAAATTGAAAGTCAGAGAGAGATGAGAGAATTCAGACAGAAAAAGGGGAGTGAAGATTAGAGAGAGAGAGATTGCAGTGAGGGAGAACCAGATGAAGCAGGGATGTGAGGTGTGGTGCTGGTGGTGTGTGTATGTTTGAGTAGGTGGGGAGTGGCACTTTCAATATGATACCTGTAATTTAGTTAATTGCCTGCACAGCGAATACTGAAAGAGTACTTTGCCACTTCTACAGGACATAAAGTTCCTTACTTGCATAAACAAGGCAGGTATCGGGATAAAATAGGGACTGGTTTGTTCCATAAATGTCGAATGTTAACAAAGCAAACAGTCTCTACATAGAGAGAAAGCCTAACTATCTATATTATTTTAGCTTAAAGCTTTAACAGATCATTAAAGCCGACCAATATGACTACTGGGGTCAGAAAAGTATTGCTTTATGTTCTGCTTTGTTGGGTTCCTTTAATGCACTGACCACCTGTATGGACAGCTACTACAGTTTTTCAATAGCAGGGAGTGTAATAGTATATCATAGGGAAAATAATTGTTAATAAAAATATGATCGAATATGGCAAATTATAGTCTTTTTCCAAACTCACAAAAGCATTTATCAATATTGAAAATTGCAAATTAGCCAAAGCAAATTACGGAATTTTCACAGGATTCAAATGGCAATAATTATATACATCATTCCACTAAGGCACTGTGCAATATGCAAAATAGTCCTGGTGTACAATGTGGCTGTACAGTGTAGAATACTGTACAATACCAGAAAAGCTATTCACATTAGCAAAACAAAGTTTAGAGAAATTAAACCGAGTTTAATTGACTGCATAAAGAAGACAGAGAACAATAATTTAGCAAAACAAACAGGAGATTGTGGCAGAAAAAGTCCCTGTTTAAACAGAAGGGTTGTAGTTTGAAACTGTGCCTGGCCTAGATTTCCTCACACAGAATGGATACAACAGAGTCGAGGGAAAACAGCAGCACAGAAACCAACAGTCTACATGGAAATCTTTGTCAACAACGCAATCCTGACAAGTTAATAATAGCAATACAATGATGAGATGGACCATATGTTCGTTTCAGTGAGGGGAAGCAGCCAACTGGCTTAACAGGCTGTAACTGATTCTGAACTAGTCTCTGCTCTCTCTCAGAATCAGTGGGATTAGTTTGGATTCAAATAAATATTTACCACAGCTCAGTATCTACAATATACTACAAATCAACTGCTGGATCTCAGCCAAAACAAGTCAGTACAATATCAAATCCACCACCTTGTGATCCAACTGATTTCACTGATTAGATGGTGGAAATAGAACCATTAATCGTCGAGTCATTAATCAAGGTCCATCAACCTCCTTGCCTCTGATTAGTCTCCAAGGGCAACCAGTGATTGATCAGTCAAATTAAGATCAGCAGGGAGTGCTCAATGCGGGAATCCTTTGGGCCATACAAACCCCCAATCTAGGGCTTTGGTTACACTTGTCATTTCAATATGATTTGGGAAATTTACCATACTGATAGTTTTTTATGAGATCACGTCACTCAGCATCCACACTTTCCCTGAAAATGCCCATTTTACATCTCCCATGGCTGTGTTTATTCAAATCGCTGTCTGCTTTATGACTCTCTGAGTGTTATTATCTGTTTCCTCTCTCATCCACACTCTTCATTGGCTCTCTTCCATCAAAACTCCTTCTTAAAAGGTCCTTCTTAGACAGAACAATGACATGTGTCTTTGGCTGCCAAAGCTTTGTAAACGAGCTCAATAGCATTTATTTGTTCTAGAAAAGGAAGAAAGCCTTATCTTGACAACTTGACTAGTGTCTTTTAAAGTTGTGGTGCCTGCAGTTTGGTCTGTTGCCTCGGCTAATATGGCCCTTGACAGTATATGAGATACGGTACAGAAGTTAAAGAGGATAGTTAGCTCATACGTCAAGAAATGGCTTGGAGTCCCACGGTGTCGCAGTAGTGTGGCTTTGTATTGGAAAAGGATTCTGGCGCTACCTATATCTAGCCTCACACTAAAAACACCAAGTTAACAGTTTGAAGGGTGGCAGTGACAGTTAGGAGTGTGGCACCTACTGTGTCAGCCAGGTGAAAGTGTCACCCAAGGGTAGCAGTTCAGGCACAGTCACCGCTCAGCCATAATGACATGGTAAAGCTTGTGCAACAAAACCGGCAGGTGTTCCCAAAACAGACCCGGATTGCTTTATTGATTCCCATTATCGATTCACTGTTTTTTTTGGGGAACTAAATTTTTTATTTACCATGTAATTGTTTCACTCTGAGAGGTGTAGTGATCTTGGTGGGAGCAGAGTTTTCAGTGCAGCTCACTGCAGCGGGGGAACAGTCGTCTTGTGGCTCAAGCGCTTAGCAGCAGAGTGAGCATGGCAAACATTAGAGAGAAGACTGGGAAGAAGATTGTAAGTGTGGCTGCACTTCCATGAAGACTGTAGTTTGTCTCCTATTGTCACCAAGCTGCTGTGCTCTTCAGCTACAAGGAATGTGAAACTGTCTTCCCCCAAGAACACACACTCTTGTCACTCCTACTATGTTAGCTTCATGTTGGTTTTGTTAGTATGTTGTTATAGTGGCTTGGTATCATGATCTTATTCCTAACCTTCCCCGTACCCTAACCATGGCCCATATGCTAACTGGGGTCAACCCAAACCACGCCATTCGCCCCTTAGTACATCATTTTTTAGCATCTGAATCGGGCCTCTGTATGCTCTCCCTGGATTGTGGCACAAAGGATTGCAACATAACATCTTCTGACTTGATAAATGCTAGCTGGTTTCTTTGGTCAGACAATGAATCTTTGTCTAGTTTATTTATTTAGTCCCTGGTTAAGCGAGTGAAGCTCTGTCTACTTTGAGATGAGAAACTAGAGAGTAACTCTAGAATTTGATCTACTGATGCTCGGCTGTTCTCATTAGGCCTAGTATCCACGAGGAGCTGGCCCAGATAAACCCGTTCAGCAAGTCTTTCCCTAAAGACCTACAGATACTGTGCTAGATGTGGAGAAACCAGGCTAGCAGATAAACTCGCGTCTCTGTGGTGCAATCCAGCAGGAAGACTTCAGTCTGTAGTGCTGTTCAGTGAGCTGTTTCTAAATGCCCAATCATCCACTTAAAGCTGTGTGCGTGTGTTTGTGAGAGAGAGAGAGAGAGAGGGAGAGAGAGAGAGAGAGAGAGAGAGAGAGAGAGAGAGAGACAGAGAGAGAAAGCGAGAGAGAGAGAGAGAGAGAGAGAGAGAGAGAGAGAGAGAGAGAGAGAGAGAGAGAGAGAGAGAGAGAGAGAGAGAGATTGTGTGTTTGTAATAATTGATGAGTTAGTCAAGAGTTACTGGGGATCTAAGAGCAGCACACACTTTCTATTGATAAAGTGGACTTGGCATTGTTGCCATAGTAATTCCATAAGCAGCACGTAACTGTGAAAAGTAACAGCAGTTGGCTATCGAAAGAAAGACGCACACATGCACACACACCAGTGTAAATGGATGATTGGACAATTGGCAGCAGCTCACTGAACAGTACAATTAGTACAGGTTGAAGTCTTCCAATTTTACAGGCTGTAAGCTCCCAGGAAAAGAGTGGGAGTGTAGCATGCATGAAGTAAAGTAAACAATATCATTTTTCTGAAGCAACTTTCAGAAACAAGTAAGTTTACTCCACACACTGTTGCACAAAGCCCAATTATGTCTCATTTCCGTTCCTTAAAGGAGCTGGCCCTGCGCTAACGTTGGCCGCCTACATTAGCGTGATGTGGAATGGTTTTCTCTAGCTGAAGATTATGGCTGTCTTGCCTTAATGGAGGACATATGGGCTATAACATGGACACACACACACACACACACACACACCAGGTTAAGAAGTCTCAGAGGACTCACTGGTGAGACCTATGGACATGCATAATAGATTCATATACTTGCATGAGCATGACTATAAGCATATATAAAGTCACAGGTCTTACCTTGGTCTGCAGACTTGGCAGGAGCCCAGCTCTTGAAGTAGTCATCCTGAAGGGAAACACAGCAGAAGAAACTGGGTTACAAAATGATAATTCCATTCAGAGAATATATATTTTGTAGACCAAATAGTGAATAGTCCAAATAGTAGACCAAACCACTGAGACATCCTGCCCTCATTTTCCTCTCTTTTTGTTCCTCTTTCATGCTTTGTCTTTACGTAAAGGAGAGTGATTACAGTTGAAAAGGAGAAGATATTGATCGGGTAGGGGGGAGGCTAGCCTAAAATTTCCCCAAAATAGGACAGAAAGATGCACAGAACCCTGCAGAAAACAGACAGGGGAATAAAGAAAGATGCGGGCTCAAGAACAGAGAAGTTGAACTAGGACAGGAACCGATTTGGTGTCAAGGTCAAAACCGGCTCCTGCACTGAACGAGGGCTCAGAGAGAGACGGACGGACTGAAGCAGAGAGAGAGACGGACAGAAAGCGGAGATAATAGGGTTGAAGACAAAGTGACAGAAGGGGATGGAGGTCTGTGGGGAGAGAGTAGGGATGTCCTGAATCCAAATACCATATTCGTCAGAGCACTTTAAACTAATTTTGGTAGTCGTGGAGAAAACACATTCAACTAAAAATAACATTTGACTGCACTAGAGAGAAAAAGAGTTGCTTGTTTGTACACTTTTTTGTTTGCTATGGGAATACTCTAATTATTTTGATTACTAATTTAGCATGGGCGAGGCCAATTTTCCCCTTGTTCTCGTCCCGGCGGGTCCGCTCCCCTGCTGGGCCGATAGCTCGTTTGACTGGGAGCGGATGAAGAATCCCTGTCCTGCGAGCGTCTGCTCAGTACAGCAGGGATGTTGTGTCTCCCCGTCGCTGCTGACTGTACTGCCACCGCCACATGTGCAGGAGCTCGTCTTCACAAAATACAACTTCAACTTTGAGTGTTCCTCCCAGCAAAGCTTTTGATGTTTTATTTCATTTTTATGTACACCGGAATGTGCAGATTAGACAAGAAAAGTAGTGGCAAAGTGGAAAAAAAGAGATTTTAAAAAAGCAAAAAACTTTTCATCTGTGAGATTGTTTTCCCAGTCCATAAATGTTCAGTGTGTCCCATGAGTGGGGGGTCGCTGGTGGGGTTCATCCAGTGGCACAAAGTAGTTTAGAGTGAGGAAATCTATTTTGAATCATAAGACATTTTTTCAGTTTATAATTGGCTGTTTAATGTGTTTGTTTGTGTGTGTACGTGTGTGTACGTGTGTGTATGTGTGTGTTGGGGGCAGGGGTCATGCAGTTCATAGTTAGGTTGGACATTTGTTTTTTTTACGTTTCAGTCAAATTCTCTCTCTCTCTCATATTAGTGTCCATGTTATTGTTCTGTCGTGATGTGGTTTCTACTATATTTTTTCCTCATAATGTTTTTCTTTGGTGTTTTTCCTTGTCTTCACTGAGGGTTTAAAGTTGGTGGTGCTAAGTAGGCTCAGCTCAGCGAGTCAGGTTAGGTAGCTTTGTTATGTCTTTCCAACAAGCTGTTTTGTGTCTTGTGCTTTGTTCTGTTTCCTTGTGTTTTATTTTGTTGCATGCTGTATTGCATCATTTTGTTTTGTGATTGATTGTTGATCAGTTAGATCTAGGTTGCCTCATTCTCTCTAAAGTCCTTTGAGACATGCTTGTGATGAAAAGCTTTATAAATAAACTTGACTTGATTTGACTCTCTCACTAAGCGACTCACTCACACACTAGTAACACAACTTTTAACTTTGGGACTTTTAACTCTTATACATATCTGTGGTGGGAATTCCAAATATACTTTGGTGCACTAGCACTTCCTGAACTGAACACAAATCTGATCAGTTTTTCCCCAAACTGGACAGTGTTGCTACAGTATGAGTTTTATTAATCAACTATGTCTGGTTGTTTGGCACAAGTCGTTGGTGTTTTCAACCCCGTTCATAAAGTCCTATGTTCAAATGATCAAAAAACAAAATACTTTTGAATGATATGTTGGACTATGGGCTAAAGAAAAGAAAGTTTTCATTTAGTCCTTAAACAGAATCCCAGTGTCCTAGATATGATTAAAGCAATACTCTTGGGACTTAATTAAAAATTTATGGATGTTAATATGATGACAACAAATCATTTTTTCTCCATCTCACTGTTGAGGAAGTTTCTGCACATAATTCTGCACATATCGTAGTGTTACACATGCACATACAGAAGCAACTAAGTTCTTGTCAACACGACTATTTGCATTGAGCCAAACACAAGCTCCATCTTAGACACAAAGACACATAAGAATACAGATTCATGCTCATCAGGTTTGTTTCTTCACCAACTTATTCCCTTATTCCTATCCAGGGTCATGGGGGGCTGGAGCCTATCCCAGAATGCATTAGGTGAAATCCAGGGAAACGCCTCGGACAGTTCACCAGTTCATCACAATATGTATGTATGTACATGTTTTTCCCCAATTATTTTCTATTCCTCTGGCTCTGCATTTACAGGAATGTGAACACATGCTGTGTGTTTGAATGTATGTTGGTGCATTTTGAGATGTGCTCATACATTATAGCTGCAAATGTCGAAAATTAATCGAAAATGAGAATCAAAGTGTTAGTTTGGGCTCAGCCAAGGGGGAATGGAGTCACAGATTTGCTGTTTTATTAATTTTAAATTTAATTACTTTTTAAAGATGAAGGCTAATTTATTGTGCCATATTTGGATAGGTCTTTCCAAACACTTTCATTTGGTATTGGAGCTTAAACTAAGGAAATTATATGAAGGGCAAAAAAGTGGAATTTATTGCCGATAACAGAGTCACAGAAAAACACCTTTTTCAAATTCAATACTACACTCAGCAGTATTTTTCAAAATCAGTGTCCCTGCTAAATTAACACAAACAAGTTCATTGCTCAACACATAATCAAGTAAAATACTAGACACCGCTTATTAAATAAATTAGCATTCACTCTCTAGTGCCTCAATTCATACTGATTTCAGCCAAGCCTGCCTGGATTTTATAAAACTCCACATGAAACCAACTCTGGATTATTTATTGGGGAGCTTCTGTTTTTTTGTTTTTTTTAATATATATTTATATTCAGCGTGTGGCTTCAAGTCACAGTGTGAATTAAATGCCACTGCTCCAAACACCTCTTTCCTCTGGGTTTGAGGTCTGGAGCAAGTGTTTATTTTATTTTTTTTGCCAAAAATATTCACTTCTGCTTTACCGAGCCCAAATGTGACAGACAGAGAAAGTGTTACAAGGATGAAGATCTTTGTCTACTTCTTGTACAATAATACACACACGGTCTAGTGTCAAGACTTACTGGGAGTAACAATTTTGTCGGTTTAGTCGGTTTACATTTACAGATGCAGTCCAGACATAAATGTAATCACAGAAGTAAGAAATTTAATGCCAAGTGCCATCCAAAGACTGAACTCATACCACATGTTAACTCTCTGAGTCATATAGAGATTCATCTGTGGTGATTTTCCTCAACATACTGCACTGAGTCACGTATAATCAATGCATTAACATTCAAATTTTATTCTAGAAAAATTAGCAAAGCTCAAATGCAAGCTGCAATCTAACAGATTAAGAATAGCTGTAAGGACAGATACATTTTTTTTTATATCAAAGGCATCAAATCAAAAGAAATAGCCTCAATTTTGATAATAATATCTTCCTCCTATAACCCTAAACCCCCACCCACATACACACACACACACACACTTTGTGTTACAGAGGTGGCCATTAAACGTCGGGAGCCAAACAAAACTGGAAAGCCAATCACCATGGCAACAAGTTAATGTGGCATTATACATTCTGGAATCTGTACACACACGTACACACACACACACACACACACACACACGCACATGCACAGCAGTGGTATCTAGACCATCTCAAGCAGCACCTAGAGAAAGTCATATGTGTGTCAGCAGGGAGCGAGGCTGTGAGTGTCTGAACCAGTCAAAGTTAACCTGCTGGGCTGGAAAGCAGGGGCTCTACCTCCTTTATTATTGAATAACAGAGAGAGAGAGAGAGAGAGAGAGAGAGAGAGAGAGAGAGAGAGAGAGAGAGAGAGAGACAAATTAGGCAGCAACCTGAAAAAGTCCAGAAAAAAGGGACAGTTGACCCACTCAACCAGTCCCTGTTCTATAAATGACAACCGCTAAGATCCGAGCCAACACTTTTGAAATGAGGTGATGGAACCTAATTAGTTTCTCCCTTTTCTCTCATTTCATGTCCGTCCCCCCCCCCCCCCCCCCACCCCCCCCCCTCTCTCTCTCTTATACAGTTTATGCTTTATGGGTATGAAAGTGTGAATTGTGACGTGCCAAGAAAATAATTCCTGCGGAGTTCTGATTGAAGCCAACACCATTTAGACTAGTGTAAGGCCATTACAATTTAGTGGGAGCCCATAATCTCTGATTCAATGACTTCCCCCGCTCTAAACATTCCATTCACATTAATGTCTGCTATGCAAATAGACCCTCCATTGTCAGCTTTAGAAATAAACATACTTTAGTTGAAGCTATGGAAAACTACTACACACCCAGTTAGACCGGAGCCTTATTTATAAAACACACTCTCATCGACTAGAAGTGCTGATCAGGGAGTGTTGAGTCTTTATTATCCTTGATGAGGGATTTTCTCTTACAGCAAATATAAAATGGCAAAGGCAAAATGCATGACATGGTAGAAAATAAAGGCAATACTTTGCACCTATACTGTATGTTATGTGTGTCATTCATGCTTCCAGGGTCTAGAGGTTCCTCTTGGGGGAAACCCATAAGTCCTTTTTCCCACCAGCATGACAGACGGCTACACTACCAGTCCAGCTAATTCACCTAAAAGATACAGTGTCCTGATTGATAATACTGAATAAACATGATACTGTGATAGAAACTGCTAGGAAACCCGTCTAACCAGTTCTGTACCATGCTGAACTGTACCACATTATGCCAGCTACCTCACCTCACTGTGCATGTTAATGAGCTACAGTGCAGCTCTACAGCAACATGTCCACTATGAGAGAAACACTGGACCGTCTGGAGCTTCCAGCAAGGTGTTGCAGTGAATTTCAACACTCTGCTATCAAAGTATAAACACAATGAATTAGACACTTACCTCCACTTCCTTTAAATGATTGCAGAGGACAGAGGAGAGAGAGAGAGAGAGGGAGAGAGAGAGGGAGGAATAAAGGGAGGAGAGAGAAGAGAAAGAGAAAGAGAGAAAGGTCAGTGATAATGGTATATGTGATGTCCATCAGATCTATTACAATCCCATGCTACTCATTCTGAATACCGAGCTCAACCCAGAGATTCATTTAATAGGAATCTGATTCTGAGGGGGGGGGGGGGGGTAGAATACCGCTGCACTGCTGGACACACACACACACACACACACACACAGACGCACACACACACTCCCCACTGCAGCAGGAGTGAGATAGTCTTATTTGATGTGACATGCAATTTCAAACACATCGAGGGCAAATTGTACTGCCTGAGAGTAGGAGAAAAACATAAAGAAAAGAGAGAGAGGAGAAATACAGAGGGGGGAGGAGGAAGGGAAGTCATGCAGAAGTAGAGGCACGGCGAGAAGAGGAACATGATTTTTGGCCTTTTTCATTGTGATAATATGTGATTGAGGGAAGAAGAAAGGAGAGAAGGAAAAGACTAGAAGAAGGGGGAGGAGACACACATTAACTGTAGAGTGTACAGTATTAGAGCCCAGTGGAGTGTCTGTTTAGCATCTGTGTGTGTGTGTGTGTGTGTGTGTGTGTGTGTGTGTGTGTGTGTGTGCGTCTGTAAAAGAGCATGTATTACGCAAGATATAGGAAGCGAGAAGGAGTTTTTTCTCCTGTGCAATTATATTTGTTGTCTTTCTGCTTTCTGTACCATCTGGACATTCTCCCACCTTGCTACATGTTGCTGTTTTCTGTTCAGTTCATGTTATGTGTACAATTTGAAAAAAAAAAGCCTCCTATCAGGCTTCAGCATGGGACTTTACTGCTGATGTTAGTGAAGGATCAGAGTACTAGCCCTATTATTATTCAGTCTAAGTCTTAGGAATGACCTTTCTTTCCCCAAGACCCCCATTTATATTTAAGTATGCTCATCACTCAAGCATTAACAGGCACCTTAGTTGCCTGATATCACACAGAATTGTCAACTCGTTACACTCCATTTCCATCTTCAGTCTGACATTGCCTCCACTCTAACCGATTTCCGTGGGGGAGGGGGATTCGGTTTTCCCTAACCAATCACTAGAGACCAACGTATCCGCCTGAATCTAACGTCATTTTAAGTCGACACTGATGTGAAAAAAACATCTCCCCTTTGAATAAATGCCTTCAAAGCAGAGTGCCGTTCGGATTTCAAAGTAATTGGTACTTTTAATCGATTTAGAACAGCCTCGATAGCAGCGTCTATCTTGTCTACAGCGGTCGGCATTGTTGTTATTACTCCTCCTTGGTTCCGGCGCACAGCTTGACAACGCTTGACAACAGCTTGACAACGGCGTTACGGCTGATTGGCTAATCGTTAGTCCCCCCCCCCCCCCGGCGCTCTTTGGACCGATCATTTTTCAACCGAGAAACCGCTGTTTCATGTCACGATGCCAGACCAGAATCAGTCAACTTGGTGGAGTGGGCGGATTCAAAGGTCTGGACCCAGGCAAGCACCTTAGCCCACCCTGCCTCTGCCCCAATGTCATTCAAACACTTCAAAGTGATTACAAGGAGATAAAAGTGTGTCTTTCATGATCATACCTTTTCATAACTAATCTATCGCTAATCTTTTAAGTGTTAATCGAGTGAAAGTAATTAAAACTGAAAAAAAGGACAATACTTTTGAAGGTAGTGCTGAAATTTTCAATAGTGAGTTTCATAGTGAAGGGAGTCTTTCATCCATGCCAAATTGTGACCGTTCTGCAGGAGCTTGTTGGCAGACAAAAACTTGGACAGTTTAATTGAGAGTCTTTTTTGGAGGGTTTAATTAAAAACCTGTTTAAAAATGGGGAACAACAGCTGCCACTGAATTTGGGAGTCCTCTATTATAAACCTACTTCCATCCCCTAGAATCATAATTGGATGATGCAGTCTATTTAGCAGTGGCTCCATTTTGCCCATGTAAGCTACGGTAGATGCTGCTTAATTCCGCCCAGTATGGCCGGATGTCTGTGTTCAAACGCCTTCACGCAACAACCAACTGTTCCATTAGGAGTTAGACGGCGCTGTCCAGCAGGCGGACAAGTGAAGTTAAACTAGGCTGCTGTGTTCAAACAGTCTCGCTGGAGTTAGAAAAGGGGCAGCCGTGTCAATGAGGAAGTGTAGTGGAAAATGAGCGCTAGGGGAAAACGTCAAACTAACATACACCAGCTAATGTGGTTACTTGGCTGTACTTTGCTCATAGACGCATGTGAGTACTTCTTAAGACCAAGGATGGAAGTAACTAATTACATTTACTCCAGTTATTCTAATTTAGTAGCTTTTATGTGTATTTTTTAAAGTCAGTACTTTTGCTTTTACTTTACATTTAAAATCACATCCATTACAGAGTACGCATTTTGTGGCTCTCCATAAGCAGCACTAACTGGACCAATTTAAATTGGCCAATTGTGAGCCATTCACAGTGAACAGTCAGTCAGTGAAGAAGAGAAGACTAATCTGACTAATTTTGTAATAATTTCAAATTTTTCCATTTAAAAGAATCTAGTTTCTGTTATGTTCTGTTCTCATCCTTTTAGAATTGCATGGGAAATTTCACATGTAACAATGTTCTCTTTTCTAAAAGTGACTTAAGTAACTATAAGTAACATAGTAACTTTCACTCTTTTACTTTTTACCACCCCTGCTTAAGACAGTTCTCTACAGTACAGTCATCTGAAACTGAGGTTCATGCTGTGGTAGAAGTGTCCTTCTTTATCCAAGCTGTGGTGAAGTGCCTCTCGTACATCACACACAGGGACAAACCAACAGGGAATACTGGTGCTCCCAGTATGGCAGGCCAGAAATCCCACCTCAATCCCATTACTGTGCAACCTAGGGAAAAAAAATAGTGACAACTATCATCTTGCCCATGTTCTGGCTGTGTATGTCTGAGAGTATCCTTGGGACTCCACCAGGTCAGCTCATTTTTTTTTTCTCCCCAGCCATAAGTGATGGACCTGATATCTCATCTGAAATAGCAGATCCCCGAGGAATTCTGTGTGACAGAAAAAGGTAGAGAGGGAACAGAATTGATTCTGAGTGGAACTAAAATGGGAATGGCTTTAGCCTGATTGGCTACTCTCAGCAGAAGTGACCTCCTCTGAAGTGAAATGTCTTATGCCAGAGGATTGTGTGTGTGTGTGTGTGTGTGTGTGCGCACGCTCGTGCATATTTGTGAGGTTGCACAAATACTCACATTAACATGAAAATAGGCAAAGCCATGCCTGCAGTGCTGACTGAAGATGTCATAATCAGGGGATGGGGATGCAAATCTGGCCTCTTGGCGGAAACTAAACAGCATTAAAGATTTACTGCCTACTTTATTCATTTTATTCATGGGTTTGGATCCTTGCCCAACTCCTTCCTTCCTTCTGCCTTCTCCCCATAGTCCTGCATTCCCCTCTCTTCTTCTTGTTTCCTCTCCTTTCTTCTCCCCCTCTCTCTGCCCTCCTCCATCGGCTACATCACACTTGTAGACAGGCACTGGTCTAGGATCAGATCTGTATCCTATGGAGCTGATATAGGAGCTATGTGAGCAGATAGCAGAACAGAGCTGAGAGTGGATTTCAGAGCCATACTGCTTCATTTAATTTTACTGCAGAACTCAAAGGAGGGTGAAATGCTGAGTAAGACCAAAGCAAAATAAGCCGGGCTTCTGATGGACACAGTTCTGCTTCAACACCAATACTGTAGAAACAACACACACACATTCAGACGAGCAACACACACACATTCAGAGAGAAAAGTGTAGGGAAGACATGCTAGTCATTTAATTTCAAGTTCAATTCAACTCAATTCAATTCAATTCAATTCAATTCAATTCAATTCAATTCAATGATAACAATAATAATGATCATAAAAAAGTCCAATAAAATCAGAAGAAATTATTAGAATAATGGCAATAATAATAGTTGTAATAACAACAATATATGTAATATAAAGGATAAATTAATATATGGAGTATAGAACAATATATCATAGAGAGTATAGCAGAATTGAAAATGCAGTAAAAAGATATCAAATAAAAGGCAATGTAACAGTGGAGTGTGCTGATACATTATATGCAAACAGTTAGTCTCTAAATTTGTGTTATACAGTGTGTGTATAAGCAATTACCGGGCCAATTAAGGCCATTATATTAATGAACATAAGGGGCTCATTAGGCCTTACAGAGGCTGTTGTCATTGACCAGTGTCATAAGCCATAACAGGGAGTGTTTAATATGTGAAACTCATTAAGTGTCGCCCACTTGACAGTTTTCACGGATGAGTAGGTTTCTAGGTGACTGTGAGGGCGTGACATGCTGCAAAGATCATGACCGGTTCTCAAACTCACAACACACTGAGGTCACGCAAAGTTTGTTGTGTCATGCAAACTTTGTTCTGTTTCAACTTTGTCTTCAAAGTTACTTGTGAGGTAGAGATACAGAAAGTTCGGAGCAGAGATGAGGAGAAAACAGAAGAAGAGAGAGGGTAGAGTAGGGTTGTGAGGTTGACAGAAGACGGGACTGAGCAGGAGAGGATGAACAGAATGGGGACGGAGGGAGGAGAGGTAAGAGAGCAGAGGGTGGGGAGGGGAAATGGAGAGGATGGATCGAGGGATTTCGGAGCAAGAGGGAAGAGGAGACAGACAAGGTGAGGAGTGGGTAATGAAGGAATATGCTGTAGGAGGAGAGGAGAGAGAGAGAGAGAGAGAGGGAGAGAGAGAGAGAGAGAGAGAGAGAGAGAGAGAGAGAGAGAGAGAGAGAGAGAGAGAGAGAGAGAGAGAGAGAGAGAGAGAGGTACAGTGGGAGAGGAAGAACACAGATGGATTTTGCTTTCCTGTAGTTGAGCTCCACTGGACTCTATCCAGTATTCATGTCTACAGCCTTGGGATAGACAGGCAGCATCTCATTCATATGAACAGACAGGTAACACTGAATATTACATGTGGTGCTGAGAAGATGCAGCAGCACACACACACACACACACACACACACACAACTTGGCACCTGTTTTTGAGGATAGCTACACACAAACTCAAATAAATAGTTAATTGGAACACACTCAAACTCTCTCTCTCTCTCTCTCTCTCTCTCTCTCTCTCTCTCTCTCTCTCTCTCTCTCTCTCTCTCTCTCTCTCTCACACACACACACACACACACACACACACACAACAAGGCCAAGATGAAAAGTGGCACTATCTCGTTACAAGACTGAATTCAATCCAGACACTCAAGAAAAGCATCTGTTCAGCCAGTGACAACATTTGTATTCGCAGCCAATGAAACTCTTGTAAACAGACACAAAAGCTGATCTACTCTTTCCTTCTACTTACCTCCCCATTACTGTCCTTGGCCTTCGTTCATCAACTCTCCTCCTCTCCTGAACACTGTGGCTCTGAGCCACACATCAAACATATGAATCCTCTTCATTTCGTCCTTTCCTTTCTCTCTGACTCCCTGTACTGCCCTCACTCTGTCTCTCTCTCTCTCTCTCTCTCTCTCTCTCTCTCTCTCTCTCTCATTACTCCCATTTCCTCTTTCGTGAGGAGGAGTGGAGGAAATGGGAGAGAGAGAGAATATCAATAAAGAAAGCCCAAAGAGGAGCGAGGTGGAAATAGGAAGAAAACTAGTGTAAGAAGCAACAAATAAAAGTGAGTGACAAAAAAAAAAAGAGACTGACTTGTTAAGGAAATGAAACCAGGGAGCTCTGTCAGAGGGCGATCTATGCAAGTTCCTGGTGGGAGAGAAAAGACTTCGGAGCAGCGGAGTGTGTAGTTAATACAGATGAATACAGAGGAGACGGAGAGAGTGGCAGACGGAGACAGAACGTAAATGACGGAAACAATTGGCATGGAGCGAGAGAGTGGGCACAGAAGAATGACTGGCTGTCAAGGCATCTATAGCTGTATTTCCATCCAGCTGTCAAGCGGATTCTATGCAAACTTGTCAAATGTTGCAAAAAACAAAATGCGAATTAGGTCTGTTTCCATCAGCTGGGTTGAAGTGAATAAATAGGCTTCCTAGTATTGGGCAAGTTGTTATTGTTTTTTTTTGTGTCAGTTAATGTTAGGCATATTTCATGTCTGAAGACCAAAGCAAAGAAATGCACTTGGCAATATCCTAATGCACCAACTAATGGCCATACAAGTCATAGACAAAATATCCAAAGCCACTGAATTGTTGTGAAATGATAATCAAGATTGAACTAAGTCATATATGTCCTTATTTTTTTAATCACTATTTATTGCATACTTTCTTTATCAACAAAATCATTTTTCAATATTGAGTAAATTTTATAAAAATCTGTCGTTTCCATCCAGCTTAATTAGACAAAGTGAGACAGGAAAGAGAGGTGTATGACATGCGACAAAAGTCCCGGGATTAACTTTTAATTTGATACATCATAATTGGCATAAAGGGAGAGAAGGAGGATGGAGGGAGAGAAGTGGATGTGGATGAGAAAACTGAGGAAACTATATTATATTGGCATCAGAGAATTCTTGAAGATTTTGCCTATTTCATAGGTAGAATGATATATTACATCTCTCTAACAGAGACAAATGGCTAAAATATGAGTCATTTATTTTCAGTGACCCCAAACTAATGGTCTAAGTCCGTAGAAGTAATGGATTAGAACAAGAGATTTGCTGATGCTTAATGTTTAGTACTGAGAATCAATATCAGTCAATAAGCGACTACAATAAGAACAGAAACTGAGGAAAATCTAGACATTTGAGTTCAACACAGTGACAGAGACAGAACTAGGGAGAATGAGATCAAGGCACAGACAAAAGGAAACTGACAGAGGAAACCCAGCGAGTCTGAAACAGACAGCTTGTGATACAGACATTTTCTCCACACACCTTAAGTCTCATATTAGTAAAAAAAAAAAGTCACTTTTGGCTCTCAGATCAGTGCTTCTCCACCATGTAGCCTTAATGCAGCAGACAGGTGTGTCAGGTCAACCTAGATCTATGTCAGGGGAAGCCACAGGCTGGTGGAGGTAGAGCTGTGAATAATAGATAAGACAGCGTGTCTCTCGATTAGCCAGACACGACTAGAGGCCGGTAGCCTGCTGCCGCTGGCTGGTTGTATCAGTGTTGGCCGTTTGATTGGGTGAGGAAATGGGCTGCGTTTATCTGCTGCTGTTGGAAATGTTGTGCCTTGTCTCGTCTACACGTCTGTCTGTCAGAAGGTCAAACCAGCGTAATGTGAGTGTTTATGTTTATGCAGCCATAAGCTAGATGATGATGAATAGTCATTCAGAGGATCACCCAAGGCCCATAACCAACAGCTGCTGCCGGAGCCTTCTAGCTGCTGCTAACAGCCTCGTCCTCAGCTCCAGTTTTCACACAGCGCTTTCCTATGGTTGTCATGCTTCCATACACTCTCCTTGGTGTGAAAAACAGAGCTGTCTTTTTCCCCTATATGTGTGTTTCTATTCCTGGCAGATCAGAACAGCTTGTTCTAGACATTTCTGTTTCATTCTCACTCTGTCTCTCCATCTTTTTCAGCTGACAGATGTTGCTGTACCATAACTGCTGAGCAGGATATAGATCTTTAGAACGAGTATTATGAGATGTTAATAGCCCACCTGTTTCTCTCTGTGTGTGTGTGTGTGTGTGTGTGCATGTGTGTTGTCTACACTTCATCCAAGTACCCAAAGCTGAATAACTTCAATGGAAATGATTCACTATGTGACTTTTTTTTCAAAGGAACAGCGGAAACCACTGAGGGAAAAAAATGCAGCATGTCTTTCTCTTTCTCCCTCATTTCTCCTCTCCTCCTCCCTCACGTAACCTCTTCATCACATGGTCTTATTGTGGTTTCTATTGTATGTTGCTTCTTCCTCTCTCCCGTCTCTCCTTACCTTGAAGAATGTGAATACATGTAAAGTCTCTGCTTTCTGCATGGTGACTAGTTCATCAATTTATAGTATTATAGGGAACTTGGACTGACAAAAAAGATACATTGGCAGTAATTGAATCCATATATTTGCATTGATGAGCTGAGAGGAGGCACTAATGAAAGCTCCAGAATGGAGATAAATGAAAACACAGGAGAGGAAAGGAGAAAATTAGGGTGATGGATGCAAAAGTTCACAGCAAACATAATATATTAATACGGTAATCGTCTTTTTCTTTCCCTGTGTGTTCCTCTACGAAACGGATAGTATCCTAAACACAGATCTATTGAGTCTCTATGGGAAAACGAATAAAGAGTGGAGGAAATTATGCAAAAAGAGTGTAAAAAGGAACACAATAATAAACAGCCATGTACATGCTATAGCTATTTTAATTATGGGTCATGCTATTCTTCTATTTCAAGTTCAGTCCAAGATTATTTGAATTCAAGGAGCTGACCTCCTGTACAACACTATCCTATCTTTTTTTTTTTTTAATACCATCCTATCTGACTCAGGCCCTCAGCTCCCGTTGTATCCCACGGTGATAGCGCAGCCATGGCGACGGGCCAAGTGCCAATCAGACGCAAGCTCTCTTATCTGTCTCCTCTGGGGACACAAGGGAGGAGCTGGGGAGGATGGAGAGATAAATATCCCGTCTTCACTCCTCCAACTGCACCGCTCCGCTCCATCACTCCATCACTTCCCTCATTTCTCTACTCTTTCATCCCCCGCCCCCCCTCCCCCCTTTCTGTAGGTTTGTGAGTTTCCTCGTCCATCAGCATGTTAGAGCTGTCCTTAACTAAGTTAGTCAGATCTGCGCTGAACTTTTCCTCACTTCTTCTTCTTCTTCTTCTTCACCCGCTCTTCCTCTTTCCCCTTCATTCTGCTCTGACAGACTCTCTGTCTTCCTCCTTGTTTCTCTGCCTGGTCACAGAGTAAATGTCAGTAGAAAGTTCAAAGCAAGCCTGTGGGAAGAAGCTCTCACATCTTACGGTTTGTGTGTGTGTGTGTGTGTGTGTGTGTGTGTGTGACTTTGTACTGATGTACACCTGTCTCTCAGGCTTTGTCAACTAAATGCAAGTCAAATGAATGCAGACAAAACAGCCACACCAGGCCCCAGACAAGCTAAACTTTCCTCAAAGTGTTTTTATGTTTGCTATGGAAAAAAACATGTCTGTTTTTGACTTTGTTATGGAAAAAAAAACCTCGTCTATTTTTTTCACTTTGTTATGGAAAATTGTTTTTCACTGTGTGGGCTTTTCTGGAGGTCACACAAACTAGATTTACGGTAAAAGCTGAACTCAGCCAGAATTCAAACCAGTCAATATCTCCTTCCCTTTAGGGGCCCTTGTATAAAAACTGTAATATATTACAGTCGCCTACAGTATGCTTCAGAATCAGATGTCACTGCATGTTTGCAAACGTAGAAATGCATTTATGTTGATTTAATTCTAAAAACCCTTCATCTTAATTATACCTTGTTATACCAAGATTCCTGCAGGCTTTCCAATTCACCCTTCTAGTGTAAGACACACACACACACACACACACACACACACACACACACACACACACACACACACACACAGTGTTGTTGGTGAGAGAGAAAGAGGGAGAGAGAGAAAGGGGAAAAAAACAACAGATCACCTATATTGAATGAATTCTAAAAAACACAATAACAACATATCTAAACGACAGATCCTACACTCATAAGGTCGAACTCAGAGTGCAAACAGTTTCCTGGGTCTTATGCAGATTGAGTTCTGCACGCTGGAGCTGCTCCTATTCAGACTTGGACTGTGCGAGGTGCTCACTAGAGTATTTTTGGCGTGCCCTTGCTTGTACGCAGGTTTATTCAAAACCTTGGCCTCTTTGTCCTTCACATCGGTACGGCAGAAAAATGTCCCACAGACTTTTCACCTTTTCATGCCTCTCTGCTGAATCACTGCGTTTAAATACCGTGTGCTTTTCATTCAGCTTTAGGACAATTGCAGGACAACTGAATCGGCAACTTTCCCATGGGGCGTTAATTGGATAAAAACCTGATAAAATATACTATACAAAATCTGAAATCCAACCACAGACTACAGCAGCTGATTTCAGTGGTTAGCTCACCTTTAACCAGAGAGGAGGAACTAATCAGTGAAATCACCTGCTGCAGTGTTTGTTTGGAACAAAAACCTGCAGACTCTCAGGGCCATTTTGCATTTTGCCTCCAAGAAAACCACTCGAAGATTTAGTTTTAGATCAGAAATAAATTTTCAAAAGACGAATTCCAGTCGTAATTGCTTTCTACTCAACTCACCAACAAGCCGCTCTCCACTTCCATTTCTCATTGCATTGAAACTTTTTGCGCAAACACTTCCCGGCAGTCACGGCCATGTCTGCATCACGTTAACATTAACCGTTCTTTTCCAGTTCCTATGAATTTGTTCCTGTGTGCTCTGCGCCCCGATGGTCACGTGTGTTCAGTCAATGGCAACACAATGGAATCTGTCCTTCATCGTGCCTCTTTGTGGGTCAGTATCTGGTCAACATGTACAGTATTTTTTGCCATGTCTGCTCTTTACCATTAGGAACTCCTCCTGCATTGGGAGACAGAAGCCTGAGATATTCCCATAATATCCCCGGACACCCTATCCAGCTGACACAGCACCTATTGCCAGGGATGGAAAGGCCGCATGTTACCTGGAGTAACAGGGGAGCGATGTTGGCTGTGCCATCTGGCTCGGCAAATGGTTCCTCAAGAGACGACACAGGTGAGCGATCAAGGCTCGATCCGTGCAGAATTACACAGGGCACTGGGCATTTGCTAGAGTCATCACATTTAAACGATTTTTGGCACCGTCCTCGCAGGGTCCTCTGATGATCCTTTAGCACATAAATGATAAGCTAAGCTATCAAGACGTGCCCTCATTTTTTGTGACTAAATTAATATCCTACTTGATGTCTTTGGTGCTTATCAGTATGCATATTTCGTGTGCTACATCAGTAAACCGACGGGAGTGCTAGACGTATTGCAGGGTAAGGAAAGGGGCGTGCAAATTAATTAAGTTATTGTTACAATATGCGTGTCGAATTGTGAACATAGACACACCTTGATTTCCATATTCATCACCTCAAGCATCTTGCAAGAGGCAGATTATCCCTAGGTGCATACACAGAAAAAAAAGACTTAAGCACCATAAGTCAGTCGATCGGATCCATTGTGAAGACAACTCAACAACAACACATCCCACACACACAGATGGACAAATATTTGAGAAATGTCAGACAAGCACACACGAAGCTGCTTGAAGGAGCTCTTAAACGGGACAGTGCTCTTGACAAATATTGCTCTACCTTACTGTTGCACTCTCTGTCTCTTTCTCCTCTCACACGCATGCATCAACACAGCAGGCGCACAGCATCCTGCATTATCTCTGATCAAAGAGTGTAGTAGTGTAGATTACCAAGACTACTCACTCACACCACCACACACACACACACACACACAGCTGTACCACCCACAGTAGCCGTGAGCTCATTTCCCACAGTCTCATGGGAGCTTAAAAGGCTTACTCAGGAACAGAGCGAGCCAGGGAAAGAAAGAGAGGGATAAGAGAAAAGACGGCAAGGTGCTGATGTAGGGAAATAAAGAGAGGAATGAATTGGGAAGGAGAGAGTGAGATAAAAGCCACAGAGAGAGAGAAGAGAGGGGAAGAGCAGGAGAAGAGAGAGATGGAGCGAACAAGGTGGGGGATTTGAAGAAGACGTTACAGCAGACTGCTACTTAAGGTTAGCTACAGCGGAGAGACGTCTTTATCTCAACAAGCACACTACACCAAAACTAAAGCCTGCCACACACAACAGACTGGAGCCTTTTCATGCTTCAGGTCAAACTGGATGCACAGATATCATGTAAATATTGTTCCAGTCACTATTCCATGCACTTTGGTGACATTACATTTTTATTTTCTGTACACTTACCTGGTGTGACTTTATTATTGTCAGAATTTGACATTACATGACCTCCGGGGCACATAATGCTTATTCATGTTTTACAAATCATTTGTGATTGATTTATGAATACTTAATTAGGTATTTAAAAGTGATTAACTTGGATAATAACAAATTACTAATTCTTAAAGCAATCGCAATTAAACCATTGGTGTGCTTTCTTAACAGTCATGATACATATGTAAATGATTAATTGGTTCCAGTGCTGCCAGTATACAGATTGTTCAACACCAGAAAAGTAATTGTATCCATTTTGAATGACAGTGCAAGCCAGGTGTGTCCTGCAGCTCAGCTCAGTCTGGTCCAGTGTGTTTTCATTCAGGACTGTGAACCAACCCATTGAAGAACAGAGGATCCATTAGGATCAGTGGGGCGTTTGAACCCAGATGGTGTTTGACCTTCTCCTAGTCTGAGCAGCTAATCCTGTCTGATCCCAGTCCAGAGGCCAGTGTCTCTTAAATCACAGCAGCCCCAAAACGCACCGCAAGAGAGCCCCCACACTTTCCTATCCAATGAGAGGTTAAAGAAAAGAGGACAATAAGAAAACGACACTCACACATGCATGCACATATGAACCTCCTACCAGCAACCACCCCCCACCCACACACACAGTAATAGCAAACATACATTATCAATTTGTGTTTACAGAGTGTCTTTTGCACCATCTTGTACACAGAAAGAGAGAAGAGAGAGAGAGAGAGAGAAAGAGAGAGAGAGAGAGAGAGAGAGAGAGAGAGAGAGAGAGAGAGAGAGAGTAGACACCTCAGGGACACATCTGTAAATACTCTGTTTTCCTCTCTCTCTCTCTCTCTCTCTCTCTCACTCCAAACAACACCAGGTCCCTAACAAGCCCACATGGGGATTGGCCCCTCCAACTCGATGATCTCTGCTCTGATTGGCTGAAGGATGGTTGGTTTCACCATGCAGGGGTGGGTGATCTATCACAGTTATTGTTTCTATGGGAACCTCATTGTTGCAGCCACCACTTTGTGGTGTTATAGAGGGGGTCAGGGGCGGAGCTTGCCTTTCATGCATATGGCTGCAAGCTATATTTGAGGTCTAAAAATACATAAATAATAACTTATTGGGCATACTGAAATTACAGTTAAAATTCACAACTATTATGCTACAGAAAATGCAGAGCTAATGTCCAGTGATCTGCCAAAACAACAACAGTAGTGTTCAGCCGAGATTTGGCGTATTTACCAATCACATTAAGTCATGTAAGTTTTTCTAAATCTACCATATTACATCAATTCAACAAATTCATATTTATTTATTTATTTTTGCTCCCCCCATATGATGGCATAGACAGGGATCTACACTATTGTCTATTTGTGATGTCATAGAGGTTAGGCTAATTGAAGTAGTAGCAGGAAAAACACCAGTAGGTTACATTGTCTCCTACTGGTAGATTGACAGACAAACTATGTATTTTTCAATCATCGCTGAACCTGATCTAAAAACTCATATTGTAATTTTGTTGGTTATTCCTGAGGTTGTTTACACTGAATTTGACACACTATCTCTAATGTCAACAGACTGTAAAATGCCAGGGGAAGTGAAAAGCTCTATGTTGTCCTCTCTCTGCTCAGGTCTGAACCAGGATGTCAGCCTCAGTCACTTGTGTCTTTCAGCAGTGCTCCAGAGAAGCTCCTTTTACACGCATCATCAAAGTGGGACTCTCCCTCTGTTGACTGGAAAAGCTTGTATTTCTACACACAGCGGCAACAGACTGGAGTGGCTTGTTCACCATAACATGTTCACTTAGATAAGCCAAGTCATTCAGTCTTTATGCTTCCAGATGAGTCCTTCCTTCCTACTTTCTATTTAACAGATCAGTATGATTACATTGAATATATGAGCAGATACTGAAGCTTGAAGTAATCCACTCTTGTAACAATGACTTCAGTGGATCTTTAAATCAGTGCTTGAAGCTCTCTACCAAATCTCTCTGGACTCAGATGTTGAGGACCTTTGAGAGGACTCCCACACCGCTCACACACTCTTCCTCTCTTCCTGTTGCTGCAGTGATTCAGTCAGGGTGACAGGGGAGCTGGGTAATATTTCCAGAAGCCCTGCTGTAGATGCAGATTTGTTTTGGTTGAAACTCTGAGTCATAAGCCACTCCTGGTGGTCCTCAGGAGGTTTAGAGAGCTGCTCTGAATAACCAATCGCATCGACATCATTCACTTAGACAGACAGTCAGTTAGGCAATCAATAAAAGGACTGAAACTTGCTGTTGAGGCCTGTCAAGTGGGTTATCTGCAGGCTCTTTATCAAATAAGAACTGCATCAAGTGGACCCATAGTACAACTGCACATACAGCACTGCTTCATGAAAGATTATTACAAAACCACCCACAGCCTCTGCGAGGCTGGGGTGTGGGAGGGTGGGGGCGGGGGTGAGGCAGACCCGAGGGATCTCATGCCCTCTGGCCAATTTTACCTGTTTGGCAACCGCAGTAGACAAATCTGACTTATCTTTAAGAGTGACAGTGTAGGTTTTCATGCTCATACTGAATTGGTAGGAGAGTTTTCACTATCCTCAAGGTCTTGAATTGTCTTGTTTGCAATAGATCACCGGAGTGAAGTTTGCTGTGGATCAGTCCCTTGTAATTGGCCTTTTTAGTCAGATTAGGTCAGAAACATACTATTTATTAATCAATAACCCACATCGGTCTGCCATAAATTAAATCAAATGAGATTCCCCAGCTACACATAAAGATTTTGTTTGGAGTTGGTGTTTTGAGAATAATAAAATACATTTTTGACATAAATATTGCGCTTAAAGCAAAATGGGCAAGAGGATATAAGATTATTTATCGATAATGGGGGCTGGGTGACAGGCATTCCCCAGAGCTAAAATATCGTGGTAGAATTAATCTCCTTGCCGTGTTACACTATCATGGTGCAGAGATCGGCCTGCTCAGTGCCGCTGTGGATTCCTTTTTTTCATTAAGAGTAACTACACGTGTGGGATGTCCAACGATTCCAGCAGCTTCATAAACTCCATGTCCAGATAGGATGTTTGGGGCTTATTGGATCTAGCTGTGTGTCTGATTGGTGTTTGATTGTACCGTTGCTGAGTGCCAACGGAGAGGCGTGCGGGTCGAAGAATTTTGGTAGTTTGGAGGGTCCCTTAACCCAGCGCTACACTACTGGACAAAATGTGATACAAGAATAAATTATGAGACATAGTCTTGTTTATTTTCATTTTCATTTGAAAGCCATTTTGCCATTCACAAACAACAGGCCAGAATAGAGACACATTTCCCCTGCTAGTTACTGTTCCTGTCTAATATGACCATGAATGAAGTGATACTGAACCAGCTCAAACAGCACCATAGATCTTTGTTTTTCCATTCACTGGTCAAATTATTCTTTCCCTTTTGGAAAGCCAGCTGACAATGACAACATGGCACCATCAGCGCAAATACATCTATTTGTCATGTTATCTTTTCTTCCTTGTTTCCTCCCTCATTTCTCTCCATCTCTCCCTAATAGCTATTTGTGGTAAATTAGATCTGAGCTTCTGCATGCAGAGGCGACATTTCCAAGCTGATGGATTTTTCTTCTCTTTTCTTTCCATCTTCTTGTTTTCCTCCCCGTCTTATTGTTGTGATCACAGGCTCTCTCTCTCTCTCTCTCTCTCTGTATGTATGTAAACCATTGTGTTGCAGTTGTGCAAATACAGCTATTCGCACACAATTCACAAAGCATCTTGTGTGGAAAGAGAGGAACAGTCTGTAGAAAGCAGTTTTCTCAAGCTAATCAAATAGAAATGGACACATTCAGACTGTTTAAGCTTTCTATTCTCTCTGTTTTATTCTCGCTATTGTCTCAATAGTCCTGCCCTCCCCAAGTCCCTTCTCTTTGTTTTTCTCCATCCCTTAATCCCTCTCTCTGTAATGAGTATAGTGATAAATTATGTACAGTGTGAGATTAAAAACTGCATGGAGATACATCACAGAGCTGATGTTATGCAGAGAATATGAAACAAATCAGCACACAATAGCATTATGTTTTGCATATGTTCAAGGTCTGTATTAGAAAAATGTTCCCAAATTGAGAGAGAGGTGCAGGTGGGAGGATAGGCTGACAACTTGCACATATTAATGACACTAATAAAAACGGAGGTCTCTTTGCGGCTAAATGAACATCAGGAACTTTCTGTGCTGAAAAGAGAAAAAAAAATCAATGCTCCCTTCAGCCATATCTATCCTGCTGCGGCTCAACAGGCACCAACAGCACCTCTGGTATTTTACCCTGATCAATGATAAATAAACAAGGCCAGTCACTTCTTCAGATTAGGGACAGGCAGAAATAACTGTGTGTGTGTGTGTGTGTGTGTGTGTGTGTATTGGATAATACTGAATATGGATTTCCTGGGAGATTTTGCTGCGGGCAAAACAACTCCCTCTCTTTTCTTTCACTCCTTCTCCTCATCTTGATAAAGGAAATCTAATTTTGTCGTCGTTTTAGTGCCCCCACACACGCACCGAAAATTGCATTTTGCACCTAATTTCAAATCCTCCACATGTGTCCACCAACCAAATCAAAGCCATATTTCTAATAATCTCCATATTGCTTTTACATCTCCCACAGAGACCATATAGCCTCTCTCTTTGGAACAGGTCTGAACCAGTTAAAGCCCATCCTTCTCTCCTCGCGTCTGTAATTCCAGACAGAACGCGTCGAGTGCGGAGTGAGCTGACTGATAGATTGAATCTGTGATACGGCCACAGTCAATAAGCAGAGTAATCAAAAACACAATCATCATCACCATCATCACAACAGTTATGATCACCATAATCGGCATCATAATCATAAAGCTGACAGGAATGCTAATCAAAATGCTGATAGTTGAATGGAGCAGCGGAGCATTGGATGTGAAGGTTTTTATCTCCATTTTAAAGCTGGAGGCTTATTGACTTCAAGACAGACAAATGTGACTGAGGCAAAGGAGCCTGTATTACATCTGTGTGCCTGTGAGGCTGCATGCTCCTGTGTTTGTGCCTGCACATCTGAGTGTGTAAATGTGTAGGCAGAGAGTACATATGTCAGTGCAGCACAGAAAGCGATAATTGTAGTCAATCCTGAGAGTGGATGTGGAAGTTGTTATTATGACTGAAAGGTCCCAGAGGATAAAGACAGAGGGAGGGAGGCGTAGAGTATGTAGTGGGAGGGGGAGGAAATTATTCTACCAAGCTAAGAGAAAAGGGCAGTGGAGAGTTACTAATAGAGAGGGAGGTGAGAGAGGAGAGAGGTTGTCCTAGTGATGGGGTGTGTGATAATTATAGAGTTATTATAATGACTACAGATAAAAGAGAATTGTTGTCATACAGGTTTTCTGTTCTGGGAAAACAAACGTCACAGACAAGAGATGTACAGAAACAATTTGATCTGTAGATGGTACCAAACATGACACATTACTAGCTTCCTAGTTTTTGAAGAAGTATGGGTGAAAGGAGCAGGGAAGTAACGAAACACCATACAAAGGTCTAGTCTGCATTTATGCTGATGACACTCCACTCTGACACACAGATGGAACTGTGCTTCTCTGCTTGCCTCGCTGACATTTCCACCTGAGCTGGGTGGCTGCCCACCACTTGAAGCTCATCCTTGACTGCCAAGACTGAGCCGCTCATTGTCCCTGACAAATCCCGCCCTCTACAAGACCTTTCTACCACCACTGACAACATGACAGTGACCCCGGGCCAAACTGCCAAGTGCCTCGGTGTGATGTTAGACAACACACAGTCCACATGTCCAAGCTCTTATCATCTCCTGTCTGGACTACTCTAACTCGCTTATAGCTAGGCTGCCAAAATACTCTCTTCAACCCCAATAACTCATCCACAGTCGCACCAAATTTGCAACCCAATGTCAATGTGGATCACAATGAAACACACTATCCAGAAGGACAAAAAAAAGAACAGAGAAGAACAGATCATAACAGCGCAGAGTCCAAGGTGCATACAACAGCAGCTGGTTTGCTTGACACGTTGGAGATAATGAAATATGCAACTATACAGACATGGAAATGCTGGAAAAATGGGAGAAAAACCATCTGAAAATGTGTAATTCAAAATGTGTAGCTGAAAAATCCAAGTGTGTGATTGTGAGACAGAGAGAGGGTTTGTGTGAGGATGAAAGGGAGCTCATAATTTCTCTGGAGTGCTCTTGTTAAAAGTGGAGATAAATCAACAAACACTGTTTTACCTCTCTAGATGACAACACATTAAGCTCCAGATGGCAGCATGCTGGAGGCAATACATACTCACTCTCACACACACACACACACACACAAGAACAACATTAAGTCATCTCTTCATCTCTTTAAGCATGACCGCAGGCTCCTCCACTACACACAGTCCTATCTGAGAGCATCACAGCAGGCAGGCAAACATACAGATGACAGGGAGACGCTAAATAGAAAATAGTCAGAACAACGCTCTTATAAATATAGAGGATTAAAGAAAAGTAGAGGCGAGAGGCGCAGTGCTGACATACTGGACGACAAAGAGGAGGGAGGGGTATATGGGGGAAAGCAGCTCAGCAGGAGAGATTAGGGTTAATAACTATCAAACGCACCTTAACTCCAGTGGGGAAGAGCTACAGCCAAACCAAAGGCTTCAGGAGCCACATGATGGAAACCCTCCCATGTCCCATATTGGCTCAGAGACAAGAACTATGGAGGAAGTTTCTGACCAGCAGAAACAGAAAATCACCAGTGACATTCAAGCTGCAGGCCAAACAACTAATAGGCTCTATCCCGCTTATCAGTATACTGCACCCACTGCCAGCCCAGAGGACACACACACACACACACACACACACACACACACAAACACACACACAGACATCGGCAACCTGAGTGGCCCCTCCCACTCCTGGAAACGGCTGAGAGCTTTACAAGTTAAGCCAGTTAAGTATTGTGTTGTTTAACGGATGAGGAGGAAGATGAGGGTTTGGGAGGAAGGATCTGTGTCGTTTGTTCAAGAATCTATTTAGCATTCAGTGGCTAACAGCTGAAACAGTGGAGAGAGATTATGGAAGGATCCTGGATCCTCCACAACACACACATGCATCACTGAAATCAACATTACAGCACACACACACACACACACCAGACTGCCACAACAGCAGAATTCTCTGCATACACACGCATGTATTGTATGGTGGGCGAAAATGTCCTAAAATGCATGTGTATGTTTATGTTAATGCTTTACGTTTTTGCAGATATGTGTCAGTTAATGTGTAATCTGTTATTCATTCATATTTCGGTGGCAGAGCACAGTCATTAAACAACGGACTTGCACATTCACTTAGTCATCTCAGCCTACATGTACTTGAGAGACGGGCGCATAAATCAAATCTAGCTCTGTGATCAGCACAGTACTAAATGGAGTAGGTTTGCTTGTGCATGTTCACATATAAGTAATTGTGGAAGTAGATGGATATCGGCATGCACATGTAGTCCACTGTTTAATGACTGTGCATCACCACCGGAATGTGAATGAATAACGGCCGAAAAGTGAAAAGCATACACATTAACATAGTATCTGCAAAAGCGTAAAGCATTAATATAAACATATACATCCATTGTAGGACCTTCCATAGTGAGACACAAGTTAAATACATTAAATAAGTACATATCGCAAAAATAAAAAAAAAATACAAAAGCAACTGTGTGTAGCCTATGTGTTTGTATTCTGACTGTGTATCATGGATGCTTGGCTAAGCTGATCTGAATGTCTATGAGTCTAAAGTCTAGAAGTTCAATAATGCAATTACACAGCCATTGAAAACTCACAAACGTGTCCATCTGTGCCTGCATGCATGTGTATCTGTGTGTGTGTGTATGTGTGTGTGTGCGTGTGTGTGTGTGTGTGTGTGTGCGTGTGTGTGTGTGTGTGTGTTTACACAAACACTATGCAGCAGACTGGCTCCAAGGACAAATCCAATGCAGACTCTGTGCAGCACAGAGCAGAATCGAACAAAACAAAACAACCATTGTGTGTGTGTGTGTGCATAAGTGTGTGTGTGTGTATGCGTTTGTACTAAGTAAGAAGTAACATCACAGCAATAAGTTTGTTCCCAATTTGCTCCCTGAAGACATAATCATTGAGAGAGGAACGGCAAGACAAATAACCTCTGTAAGTGGGTGTGTGAGTGTGTGTGTGCGTGTGTGTGTGTGTGTGTGTGTGTGTGTGTGTGTGTGTGTGTCTGTGTCTGAGTGTAGTATGCATGCCAGGAGATATTAATGTTACCCAATAGACAAAAAAAATAAAAAATTAAATCCATCTTTCAATTTTAGACGATATATTAGCTAAAGCAAAACTCATTACATTCCATTACCCAAGGTACGGATATTAAGGACCTTGTTCTCTGTTTTGTTTGTTATTATATTTTATAAACGACTGTATAATGAAATCCGGGATGAAGTCAAAGAGCATTTTTAAAAATGGCCCTAGGTATCAAAATAGCTAAACACTCTCTATCGCGGTGTGAGCATCAAATCAGAAATTCTTATTACTCTGCAACTTTCAGCTAATTCATCAATGGCTGCTGCTTTGAAAACTGTTGTGCTGCTGCAGCTGCATCAAGGCAGGAAATTAAAACGGATTTTCACTCAGATAAAAGTATCACAAGCTCACAAAAGTATATGGCGCTGGATTATGCAGGTTTCAAGATGATGCTGTGTAAGTGGACAATGAGTGTTCTATATTTATATTGATTTTTTATATATACATATGGAAAATGTTGGTACTTTATAACATTAAGTTTACACATACTGTATATACAGTATCTATCCATAGATATGTATAGCACATCTTTCATACCTGGTAATTCATATTTAAGTAAGTAGTCAAGATTGCTAGTATCATCTGTAAGTAAATTTATATGTAAGTAATCCATAATCTTTCCCATACTTCCCACAGTCTGCTTATGCTTTTTGATTTTGTGCTTATTTTATATTCTATTTTTGTGCTCATACTCTATTTTTCTTTTTTCCCCCCATTCTACATTCTATCCTATCCCATTACTTTGGCCGCTTCAACGACCCAATTTCCCCACAGGGATCAATAAAGTTTCATGTTGTCTTCTCTTATCTTATTTGGCCGGAGGCATCTGCCAGATTCCTTGGTTTAGAGCTGATGTCCACTACACTGTATTCTACTGATCATGTCACAAGCATTTAACTGTCTTTGTGGGATGTGGTGTACACACACACACACACACACACACACACACACACACACACACACACACACACACACACAGTCCTTGTCCTATTAGCAGTAAATCGGTTATTGTACTTCAAAGACAAGTGCAGTTCTATTATTCCCCCTGCTGAGAAGGAGAGAGAAAGAGAGAGAGTGAGACAGACCAAGAGAAATAAGGACAGGGGGGAATGTAAGGAATGGGTGAGCCGGTGACACAAGAATTGCAAAAACAAAAGAGAGAATGATATAACAGCAAGAGCAGAGACAGACAGACAGACAGACAGACAGACAGACAGACAGGCATGAAAAGGAGGGTGAAGAAGAAAGAGAGGGATAACATTGGAGGACAATAAGAGGGGAGAGGTGAGAGGGAATGGATAGAGAGAGGGTGAAAAAGAGAAGCAGGCTTTTTCTCTCTTTAATGAAGTTAATTGACTCCACAGTGGTAATGATGCAGTGGGAAGACAAGCAGGACAGACCACAGACACCCCGCTCTCGCTCTCTCTCTCTCTCTCTCTCTCTCTCTCTCTTTCTGTCCTTCTTACAGTTTAATTACCATTCATCACAAACTCCACACAAGGCTGCTGATTGACATTCTGTCTGAGGCCAGAGATTAGCGCTGTGTTTGTTTCTCTGTGAGCAGTAGGATTCATTTCTGCCTCTAATGACTTAGCTGGCTCTTAATGGATGATAGAAATAATGGAGCTGTCACTGCCAAAACTCAAAAAAAGTCCTCCAAAAGACATCATGGGCACATCACTATTTCCTTCCTCCCCATCTCTCTCTCTCGCTCTATTGTCTTCTTCTCTGCCACCCCCCCCCTCACTTTCATACCCCTCTATTTTGATCTCTACTTCCAGATCAATTTCCGTTCATCACATCCACCACCCATTGTCACTCCTTTCAGCTTTCTACCTGCCTGTCACAGGCGCTCTCCCCTCATCATCATCCCCCCGGTCTCTCTCCTTTTCCCTCTTTCTCTCTGTCCTGACCTCTCAGCTCATCTCCCATTCCTCTCGTTTAGGCTAAGCTGTTGACACTCGGTTTGAGAGCGGAGATTAGCAGTGTGTTTGTTTGTCTCCGTGAGCGCCAGGATTCATTTCTCGCACTAATGACATAGCTGGTTATTAATGGATGATAGCAATAATGGAGCTGTCACTTTTAAAACTCAGAGTCCCCTATTTCCTCCCTTTCCTCTATTTCCTACTATTTCCTTTACTCCTATTTCTGTCTCTCCTCTCTACACTGTAATGTGTATGGTCATATCAATGCTTCTAACAGGATGAAATATTCATGCTCATACTAGAGAAACCCATAACCCTGCTGGTCTGTCTCTGTTTAGGTGGGAATTATTCTTCCTAAGCTGTACATTCTGTGTGACAAACAGTGTAATAGGCTTGATGCAATTTGCAGATGGATTACCATACATGACCTTCCATTATGAACACAGCATGAACAAAGCATGAATTGTGAGCACTGTGACTGTTTCTAAAAATCGTCTTTCCTGTAGTACACCAGACCAAAGACTTGCTATTGTAATTCAGTGTCAGTGACAGCAGATTCGTCTGCGGTTTTAAAAATTCAGTGGGAAAGGCTATGATGGGAAGCTCCAGACACGGTCCCAAGATAACAACCGGCTGTATCTGCTTCAGGTTTTATACGGATGACCATACCTTTGTAAACACACACACACACACACACACCAGCTTTAAAGGGGTTGTATCAAAATCCATGGATTTTATATTGTCAGTAGTGAAATCTAACTGAGTAGCACTGTATGAGTGGAGACTCAGTAAAGCAGAGAGGTAGAGTTACAAATCTCAGCTGCCACACTTCAGCCTGGAGACCAGCAGTAACCAAGCCTCTGCCTGTTAAGACACGCACACACACACACATACACACTCATAAAGAAGACACCAGCTTGCCAACGGCACAATCTGTGTCTGTGTGTACGCGCGTGTGTGTGTGTGCGCTAACAGCCAAGGCTAACAGCAGCAATCCCTGCAGTCACAATTACACGCAAACAAGTATACATGCATAATATCACACACACAGATAGACTCATTCACACACACAGTCAGTTTTGTGCAGCCACCTGTGCAGTGTGATAGCTATTGGAGTCATAGTATTTTTTTTCTCCACAATTAGAGCTCAGCATTCATTAGTCTCTACTCTCTCAAGCACTCAATATAGTCAACAATACAATAGACAAAGTAGGTGTTGATGAACTATTGACTCACCTGTGCAGCATCAGTGGAAGAGAAGGGTCAGGCAAGACATGAAAGGAAAACATAACAGCAAAACAATATGTTAGGCCATGGACTGACATTCTACTGCTGTTCGTGAAACACACACACACACACACACACACACACACACACACACAGAGGGATGTGTTGTACATACAAGCAAATGTACACAAAATCGCTACATACAAGAACAAAGTTTGCTTTCTCCATCAAAGAACCACCAGCTACTAACATAGATAGTATTTGCTTGCTTTGATCTTCACACATCAAAAACAGAACACTGAATGCAAACTGTTCAAAGATCTCACTCACACAGAGACCGGAGCACACACACACACAGAAAGTAGACTACACCCTGCTGTACTGAACTAGACGACTCTCCACGTCCATCTGTTTCAAAATGTAGGGGAATTTCACACACACACACACACACACACACGCACATGCACACACACACACTCACAAAATGTTGTCTTTTACTTTGACCTTCACTGCAAGAGTATGAAACTAGGCCAGCTTTAAAATCTGAGTCAGGAATATCACAGTCTGGGAACTCTCACCCTTTCTCACTCCCTTGCTGAGTGTCCTTCTTAAACCAGGATGGGTGGAGGAGGTGTAAGAAACGTGAAACACACACACACACACACACACAGCTGGAAGCTAAGCCACTGACTTATGAACTTTCTGTCAGCTATAGGACCTATGGGCTCAATAAAGAGACAAAAAGATTTTGAGCTTGTAAAAAAGATTCTGAGCTTGTGAAATGATTTTTGCAAATAATTTGAGACTTGCAGTTGTATATCACCATTTGTGAACATGTGAACACATTTTGCATGAATGCATTTGAATGTACGAATGTGTAAAAAAGATTAAAGCAAACAAAAATAATGTGTAAATGTGTAGAAAAGATTTGTAGTTGTAAACAACATTTTGTGAATGTGAAAATAACATTTGTGGACAGATGATTTCCAATGTGAGGTAGCAAAAAAAATCAGAGCAAACAGATATAGTTTTGTGAATGTGTAATGAAAGATTCAGAGCTGCAAACTGCGTGAAAAATGTCGCTCAAAGTTTAAAGACGAGATGAAATGAAAAATGCCTTTTTAACCCTTTTAGATCACATCCCCGGTCATACTGTGCACCTATTTAACAATATATGCCAAAACAAATACCAAAAATCAATTTCATTGTATTCTTATATCAAAATTCAATCATGTTTTCTTCCTGTAAAACAAAATATGCCGTGTGCTTACGTAAGCATGCCCGTAACTAATTTCAACCAATAATATCATGACATCCACCCATCAATCAATCTTCAACTTTTAGCGCACAGAGCTAAGAGGCTAAGATTCATTAGTTAGCTAGCTAGCAACAGCATGGTACTTCGGTGTGTCTTCGGGTGTTATGACACGCCCACTTTTCAACGTTCAAATCAAATTCCTCCCAACGTTATGTCCCGCCTGTCTTTCCTGTTTCACTCGGAAATACGTCACGATACGGAAGTTAGATACTCTCGAAATGCCGTTTCATCTCGACTTTAAGTCTGTTCATGTGACATCCAGGTTACAAGCACGGATTTTTGAGCCTGTTTTGCCTCGGGAGTCTACTAGCCAATGGGAGCGCTACTCAACCCTAACCCACGTGGGTCCCGGAAAACGCATCGGCAGCGCTCATCATGACGAACTCCGACAGCGAGCGGAAGGCTGCGCTTGTTTTTAACGCCGGGGCGCTCGGGCTTGACGTACGCGGAGTTAGCCGATAAAATAAACGTCACATGCTGCACAACAGCCAGAGGACTAGGTCAAAAATAAACAATGTCATTTTTATGAAATAAAAGAATATAAGAAACAATAGTGGAGCATTTGAAACACCAATACCGGCTGCCTTTTAGCACTTTATTTTATCGACTAACTCCGCCTACGTCGAGCCCGAGCGCCCCGGTGTTAAAAACAAGCGCAGCCTTCCGCTCGCTGTCAGAACGCTGCCGATATATCTCCTGGGACATTTGGTAACACATTAGCAAAATGCCACCTGTGCAGTGCAGCCTGCCGTTACTCAGTTGAGATATTAATGTAACGCAGGTGTCTGTTGCTATGTGCTGCCCTTAGTTCTGTAGCTCTCCAGCTGTTAACTGCTGCGAACTCCGATAGCGAGGAGGACTGCAGCTGTTTGACCAGAGCGCCAGAGCCGTTCGCCCCCTGATTGGATAGTAAAGCTCACTCCCTGATTGGATAGTCAAAAGAGTAGCGTTCCCATTGGCTAGTAGACTCCCGAGGCAAAACAGGGTCAAAAATCCGTGCTTGTAACTGTCACATGAACGGACTTAAACTTTGAGCGACATTTTTCACGCAGTTTGCTGCTCTGAATCCTTCATTACACATTCACAAAACTATATCTGTTTGCTCTGATTTTTTTTGCTACCTCACATTTGAAATCATTTGTCCACAAATGTTATTTACACATTTACAAAATGTTGTTTACAACTACAAATCTTTTCTACACATTTACACATTATTTTTGTTTGCTTAAATCTTTTTTACACATTCACACATTCAAATACATTCATGCAAAATGTTTTCACATGTTCACAAATGGTGATATACAACTGCAAGTCTCAAATTATTTGCAAAAATCATTTCACAAGCTTAGAATCTTTTTTACAAGCTCAAAATCTTTTTGACTCTTTATTGAGCCCATATTGGACTGACTGATCCAAACTCCAAATGAATCATCACATAAAAACTCCAGTTGGACCAACAGCAACCCGATCAGAGTCAAACAGGTTGAAATTTCAATCCCATTGAATATCCTGGATGACCCTTTTGTAAACGGCTCTGTGTAAAGCGTTGATTACATCAGACTCTGTTGCATCCATTTCACCCACATACCAGATGGAAATGTGGCAGTTAATGGACTTCAAGATACTTACTGTAAATGACTCATAGTTAAAAAGACGAATGCCACTGTAGCTGCAATGTGAAGGGGAAATGATGCACAGGTGTCAGTGCTGCCACTGCATAATTATCCATATTCAGGCTACAAATTAAGGTGAAAGACGAGGGAGACAAAATCGTGCATGACAGAAGTATATTCTAAATGCTGTAGATATGTGAGCAGCTACCCACTTTAAGTCCTTTGCATGGAAACCCACTCCAGTGTTCAGACTACTTTGATTGGATTTGAACAGATAAGCCAAACAACTGTGTCCGTGCGGCCCAGGGTTTCCATGGCAATTAACCATCAACCTTCCTCCTTTTTAGCAAATCAACCAATTATCACTCTGCCAGACAGCAGCAGCCATGGGATTGGTCACTGCGGTCCAATCAAACAGAGGCCAGCCATTCAGTGGGAGGCTGTGAAGGTGGCGGCCTCGACAAACGGGTCACCTTGGGGAACCTGGGGCCGTCCTGAAAAGGTGAAGAAGCTCCTGGAGTTCCAGCAAGTGAAACAACTAGAGCTCAGCTGACAGAGTTACAGCTCTGGCATAAAGCATGCTGCGTGCCATATGGGCATACACACACACACACACACACACACACACACACACACACACACACACACAGGGGGAGGGGAGGGGGGGTGTCAGGAAAAATCAAAGATCTGTCAGTTGCAGCTCCAAGGTGCTCCCAGTATTGATCAGCAGTAACCCAGCTCACCTTATTAGCAAGCTCAGAATCCATGAGAAAGTCACTGGGAGCATGCCAAAGGCTGGTGCTTTCAAGCATAGGTGTACACACACACACACACACACACACACACACACACACACACACACACACACACACACACACACACCAATCAGCCAAACAGTTTGACAGAGAGAAGAGGAGAGGAGGTTTAAAGAGAAAGGACCTTATTCCTTGTGGGCTGCTGGGTGTGTGGCTCATTAGAATTTGACTGAAGCTGCAGCGCAGAGGCTGACTCAGCCAACTTTAATTAAAGCTGTCAAAAAAACCCTCTGTCACACACATACATGCATATGCATGCATGTATTCCTTTTCACACCCACACCCAACTCTCTCTCTCTCTCTCTCTCTCTCTCTCTCTCCCTCTCTCTCTCCCTCTCCCTCCCTCTCTCTCATCAATGGGAGCGTGACACTTTTGGCTTCATTATTCTCGCCATCTCTTCCTGCCACCATTGCCTGATCACTGGGACTGCCATTATCAGCACACGCAGCATGCCTGTATCATCACAACAGCAGTACAGGGAGGGGGAGGGAGGGAGAGAAGGAGACAAAGTGACAGAAGAAAAGGAGGGAGGTGAGTCCATCACTCTGGCCGTTATTACAGTAAGAGGGAGAGTTCCTCGTTACCACAGAACAAGCCCAAAGACCATCCCTAAATATTCATCTAGTTCCAAGGAAGCAAAGAGTATTTTGGCTGCACCTTTTCCTTATTAAGGTTTATTCACAACCATGGCTTTCTCCTTCCCATCGGTATGGAGACCATGGACTTTTCTCCTTCTCGTGTGTTTCTGCTGAAGCATTGCCGTTAAATACTGTGTGCCTTTAATTCAGTTTTGCTTTGGACGACAGCGCGTGGAAATTGAATTGGCAAGATGCCTTTGGGACATTAATTGAATAAACACAGAATATGCTAAATAAACTATTCAGCGTTTTTGCCCATAACAAACCACTGAAACATTTTTGTTTTTAAACCAAAAATAAGTTTTATGTTAAAAGATGAGTTTCTTATTAGCAACTGCTTTCTACTCAACTCACTGGCAAGCCGCATTGCTCCGATTGTTTGTCCTTTGCACAAGCTGGCCGTGTCTGCATCACATACCAATTGACTGTTTCTTGGATGTTGTCTATTCCCATAACATCACTGGACATCTTTTAAAGTCAGCACATTTAAATGATGTCTTGGCACCCCCCATGCACCCTGGTAGCGCAGTGGCCTGTGATGATCCATTAAAAACTCAAGCACATAAATGTCAGGATGCATCTTGTTTGCGTTTGCTTTAAATACCATTCCAATTATTCACAGACCGATCGACAGTGCTGCAGTGTAATTCATTTCCTTCAAGCTTTTGAGACTCAACAATTGACATCCTATTTGATGTCTTTGGTGTTTATTAGTATGCAAATTTCTTGTTTACATCAGAAGACCTAGACAGACTCAGTCTAGACATATTGCAGGGTTTCAGTGTATAAAACGACTCGAGTCAGAATCCATATATTATAACTCATATTATGCGCCATTGTGCGGGTTTTAAGTCAAGGTCTCAGTCGTGTCCCAGAAGAAAACCGAAAGACTCTAGTGCAGCTTTGCAGCACTGAGGCATTTATTATAGTCCCATCAACCATCGTGTGCCAGTTTGATTTAAAGCAATTTCTATGGTGAATAGTGACATATATGCAAACTACAGTGACAGTAATGTCATTTAGCTTGAAAATTATGATCCTGAAGAAAAGAAAACTTATCAGATTCCAAATCACCCAAGATTTGGATATGCAGTAGAACTATGGTTTGCAGAATATTTTCTCAATGCATTTGCAACTGAAGGGAGAGAAAAAAAGGCTTAGCATCAGTAGTGAATACAGATGCTGGGGGCAGCTGAGTCCATTTCATTAACCCTATTTGTGTGTCTCCTCCACCCCATGGAAATACCAATGCTGCATTCACTGACTTAGACTTATATATATATATATATATATATATATATATGTATATATATGTGTGTGTGTGTGTGTATATATATATATATACATATATGTATATATATATACACACATACATACATACATATATACATATAGATATATATATATATATATATATATATATATATATATCTATATGTATACTGTATATATACTGTATATACTGTGTATATATATAATGTATATACAACGGTGTGAACAACATCTTATCTGACATTCTCCACTATTTATTATGGCTTCTTTGTCTTCCATTTTATGCCCATTTACTTTGATCTCATATATTACTACACACTTGGTATTCAACTTTAAAGTTTTATTTCATTCTATACTTGGTCCTGTTTGTGCTTCCATTTAACTATTAGACTTAATTATGATGTCATTTTTCAACAATGAATGTCATTGAGATGATTTTCCCGCTAGAAACTTTGTTCCATTTTAGGTATGTCAAACATTATCATCCGTAATTCAGTTTTTACACTAGAAAGACCATTAAAATTGCAAATAGCCAGAAATGACCTTTCAATTACAGTTTCTCCTCCACACCTTTATATGTGTGTGATATCAGAAAGTTTAAATAGGACCGGAGGGACAGAGGGACCATCTGGCTCAAATCTGGTTACTCCCCTCTCTCTGGGCTTGAAAGTCAGCCTGAAACAGGACGTCCAGCCAGCTGTTACCTTGACAACACTGTGGCATCTGATTGGGGACGGGCTGTGTAGCGCCAGGGAAACATGGCTGAACGGGTGTAGAGTTGGCAGTGAGGGACTGGAGCTAACTCACGCATCACCGCCGTCACCAAGGTCAGCAGCGGTCTATTGACAATGGCAGTGAATGGGGAGTGTGTCTTGCTGAAGGGGTAAAGTAAAACACTGCTGATCCTCACCGTATAGCTGAAGTTACCCACTCATCACATTCTGAAAATAGAAGCGCACCAACACAGTAGCCAGGCATAAACTGCATCTCTTCTCCAGTTAAAGTAGACAGCAGCGACATGGAGCTGACCATGGTGCTGAAATGTCTGGACTACAGCTGGAAGACAAAAGGATGCTAGACTAGACACAAAACTAGAGGTCACATACACACTAAATGTACTGTAGGAAAGGCTCTATTCTACACTACCACCATGAGAACAAACACCACCTATTACATACATACTTAATGTATTGTAACTCTACTAGCTGTGATCTAAACAGCTCTACAGAGGGAAAGCACCTTGCACACCTTGCACTTTCACCTTGTTTCCAGTGAGTCTGTGGAGAAACTAATGCTGTCTGACTACATTACCCAGAGGGCTATTGTCCAGACACAGACTTTACTTGCAGTACTCATTCAACCCCTCAGGGCTTAGGGATTTGTTGCTATTACCTACAATTCCCAGGAGTCTACTCTGTCATACACAAGACTGCAGCAGGGAGTTACTAAGTTTCCTAAAACTACAATATGATGCAAAGAAGAATATGAGAAGACACAAAGAGCTACAAGAAACAGATCTGCCATATCTTTAATTCAACCTCTGTCTTTCTCTTCCCTCAACCCGTCTCTCTCTCTTTTCCTCCCTCTCTTTCTCTCTCTCCCTCTCTCAACACAGAAACACCAGGGAGCAACACAGAGCCGCAGTAGCAGAAACCTTCTGAATTATTGAAGCAGACAAGGCATCTCTCAAACACACGCACACACACACACACACACGCACGCACGCACAGTAACTGTATCCCTGCCCTCAAGGGGAAAATGAGATAATGACCAATTCAACCTGACATGGTTCTAGAGACCATAAACATCAGATAGTGAGAGAGAGAGAGAGAGAGAGAGAGAGAGAGAGAGAGAGAGAGAGGAGAGAGAGAAAGAGAGAGAGAGAGAGACGGAGCGATGCTTACATTGATCGAGAGGAGGACTGGGACGGAGTGAGGGAGTGTGAAAGAGAGAAACAGACAGCTCATCATTTATTTCACACTGTGACACTCAAGGCTACTTTTAAAATGTGATCTGAGCAAGATTACCTGCTTGTAAATAAAATCCCCTGCATTACTTCAATTCAGCAATGTGTCTCTTGATTATATTGCCTCCAAAACACAGCGTGTAGCCAAACAATTTATTCCACAGTACAATCTGCAATTTGAATAATGTTAGTATGATCATCTGCATCAACTATCATTTAAAAATGGGTAAAGCAAAGATTGTATATATCATCTCAATAACAACTACTGTGGATTACAGGGAATATTATACACATACAATCAAAGTATAACATTGCTGGATGACTGACAGGTATCAACGTGCATTATGGGATGGAAAATTGAAGATAATATTGACCTTGGGCACTGCAGCAACAGATTGCAGGGGGAAAAAGGGAGAGAATAACTATTGTGACTGATAAACAAAGTGAAATGACGATAGGAAATGACTCCGTCTCTGTATCACCTTTACATTCCCATTAACCCTTTCCAATGACTGTGTGTGCATTTGGTTGTGTGTACGTGTCCATTGTTCATTGTTCATTCACTGTCAACGGAGCACTTCCAGGCTGTCCGTTCATATCACATCAGAGACTAGACTCTTGGTTCGTCCGTGTCTTTGGGAGAGAGTTGTTCAATTTCACTGACTGGACTGAGTAAAGGTCGTGACTACAACAAATGTGATTTCTTTAACCTTAATCTAGAGTCTGAGGATGAACTTCTCAAAGACAGATAGACAGAGGAATGGAGTGAGAGTCGAAGAAAGAGGGACCAAAACCCA
>NC_136012.1:11192224-11324724 GCF_048128805.1 Centroberyx gerrardi | reverse complement strand
TTTTGCCCTAACCAGACTACTTCGATGTAGCCAACAACACAAGGCAGCTGCGTACTTACAACAAAGTCGAACCTGCCTGAAATAGAAACACAGTCAAACACAGTGCCGCATACAAATTTGTGTATGCTCACTGCGGCTTTGTTTTGTTTGTTTTTTTTACAATCCACACCAGTGGGGGCACATGAAGATTAAAGAGGTAACCATAACCTAGGGAGACCAGAAATAGCAGTGGCAAAAACAATGGCTGCAGTGAAAGAGCAACAAAGGCAGCTGAGCGAATCTGCAGATTTAGAAGCCGTTGGATCGGTCATAAAGGTGCAGATTTCCTCTAACAAGCTCAGCAAACCGAGCCTCCGAAGATCTGTTTTGAAAGAGTTGACCAGGAGATGTTAGCACAGAGATGTAAACAAAGGCACTGCACCGGAAAAGAGATAGAGATACTTTTCCGCAAGGCAACACGACCAATTATGTGAAATTTTAGACCAATTGCAGATGGTCACACTGTGGGGGATGGTGTGTGAAGAATTCAACTAGTTTGGCCAGCAAGCCTGTCCACACACCTCAGTCCCAAGCCATTGCAGTGCTTCGTTTGTTTCCGCAAACCTTTACAAAACAGACAAAATTTGTTTCTGCAGCAAGTAGCCTTCAGTCAGTAACAAAGAGCTTGGTTTTGTTCTGATTGGAGCAACCATTTTTGAACTAAACAAATGTGGCAGGTAATTTTTCACTTCTATGTCACTCCTCCAGAGAAACGGACTGGACTAAAACTCTCACTGTCTGCATTCCACTTATTTTCCAAAACATTAGAGTCAAGTTAGGTGGAATATGATTGGGCAAAGTGATAAACCAAATCCCTTTTTCCTAAACCACGCTGTAATCTTTTCAAGATAAGCCACCTAAGCCTCAACAATTAAACTATTGTACAACCCCCCCCCTTCTCCAACAAATGCACGCTCATACATAATGCAGGAGGGAGCAAGGTGGTTGTGGTTCATCAACAGGGATGCAGAGCGAAACATGGCAGGCAGAGGAGAATAGCGGCGAGGAGAAGACAGGAGCGAGAGCAGAGGGAGAGAGAGGAAGGCAGGAAGAGAGAGAGAGAGAGAAAGGACATGGTTGAGAAGGCAGAGGGTCATTCGGTGTCCCGGAGACAGAAGAAGAGAATGAGAGAGAGCGAGAGAGAAGCATGGAAGAAGAATGTGGAGATGGGAAGAGGAGTGAATGAGAACTAAGAGAGAGAGAAAGGTGTGAGACGGAGTGACAGAGAGAAAAGGGCGGATGTGATGAACAGCCATTGTACTTAACCTGTTCAGCTCACAGGTGGATGGGGGATAATTGTAAGAGAATGACTATTGGTGCACAATTTTGCCATAAAATCACAATTAATTTGGTAAATGGAGATTGAATTCGCCTGGAAATACAATCTACTTTATAGCAAGTGTACCATAATCAAAAATAAAGCATATAGAAGATCTGGTTTTATGATTCTACAATTGAGGGTTGAGGAAAAAGAGTGAATAAAGCTGTGATTTTTTGTGTTTTGAAATTGATTCACGCAGAACCCCATTTTTTTTTTTATCTAAGGTCTCACTGTCTGTGATATTAAACGGAAAGATAACAGGGGAGAAGTGGAAATGACTAAGAAAGAATGGAGGAAGAAACAAGGAGGAGTCGGAAAAATGACGGCCGGTGTAGCTGGAGAAGAATTATGACCTGCAGGTTTCTTCTGTGGTAGTGCAGACAACACACACACACACACACACACACACACAGACAGACAAAAAACCACTACAGCAGCCCTCATTCGATAAGGAGCGCTGCATGAAATATTAAACATAAATGTCACAGCCTTTCCCCTATCCATTGCTCCTCCTCTCCCCTCCTTTTCCTTCCCTCCTCTCCTCTCTGTTCCTCCACCTTTCACTGACAGCTTCCTGCTAATGAGTTTCATTTGCACAGGAGACCACAAAGAGAAATAAAGAGTGGGCAGTGCACACATACACACACACACATACACACTTTGCAGGTAATAGAGCCCTAGCTGGCATCAGGGTGTATACTCTCACATCACAGCTCCAGTAATGTGTATGGAAGGCCAGCTCTAATATGGCCACTGCTAGCCCACTGACTACTGATTTCCATGGAGAGTATTTTGCTTAGCAGGGAGCCAAAGACCTCATAAGGTTGAGGTTGCTCATTGCATCAAATGGAAGGCCAGTTGGTTAGACTGGAGAATATGTTGGTTTGGCAGCAGTGTTGTAGGACTCTAGTCCTGAACTCAGACTTGAACACTGAGGACTTGGGACTCAACTTGGACTTGAGGTTCGGTGACTTGACTCATAATGCTTGTTAGATGGCTTTCTCTTGCTCAAATGGACGACCTTTGGGTTCTCCGACCACAAGCCAAGCTTCACACCGTTACCCATGTTTCTGACAATCATGATGACTCATATCAGAATACAATTTAGTCCTACCGTTACTGTCTGAGTGCATCTGGGTTATGCTGCTACACCTTCTCTAGAACACAGAGATGTTGCTTGCAATCTGCGACCATGTTGGGTGTAACATCGCTGTAGCTGTGCTGACCTCACAGCACACCAAATCAGCTGGCCTACAATCAAGCAGTATCAGCCACAGAGCATGTAGAGCTAACAGGGCTACCACAGAGGAAACTATGACATCCAACTTCTGTCTAGATACTGCTCTGGTAACATCTGAAAAATGTTAAGAGATACTGATATTGATGTGCATTTTAGTGAAACAAATATTGCCAAGGCTCATAGGTTAATTCATGCAAACTCTAGACTTGATATATTCTCTTTGAGAGAAATCTTCTCTGCTGGCAGTTTAACCTTGGGTAAATAGGAAAGTGAGCGTTACCTAAAGGCAATCCATTAGCAGAGGTTGTTCTGTATTCTGTATGGTATACAAGGCCACTGCACTTGTTAACAGCTGTGCATAATAAGACACAGACGCACCTCCTGATTGTAATAAATGATTGATTATCAATGATGAAATCACATTGTCTTGCTACAATCTGGGGCCAAAAATCTGATTGCAAATGCATACCAATACAGTGTGTCTGCAAAACAGATATGAAAAAACAACAGTCAAAATTATAAGGCACAACTGGTATGGTACAATTGAAATTGAATTGAAATACTAACATTTGTCTATGTCAGTGTTTCTGGAAAACGTGCCTACAAATTGCATGTTTTCCAGAAAAATCATTGCTCCAGAAAGGATAGAATTTATGAATGTTATCAGATATAAAAATAAAATAGCATCATAAGACCTTGCCTGGTAATACTGTCATTCATAGAGGGCTGTGTTGTGATCTGAAGAGCAATTTAGACAGTGTTTATAATGCTCAGTACTATTCCCTGTCTCTCTATCAGCCAGGGTCTGAGAACCTGCTGAGCTCCTACAAGGTGGATTATGCCTACTGGCAAGTACTCAAGTACTCATAGGGTGCGTCAAGGGCGTAATGCGCGCGCGCGCACACACACACACACACACACACACACACACACACACACGCACACGCACACGCACACACACACACACACACAGGAGAATCAATGCACAAATAAAGCCCATTTGCCTCGACGTTGTCTGTCTGAAACTCACATCTCTGAATCTGTTCCAGGATCTGTCCTTGTCGTACTGAGCCACGGTGCTCAGCCATTTGTCGTTATTGTTACCGGAGACGGCCGTTTCCCTGCTCAGCAAGAGAGCCACGACAGGTAGCAGAAAGAAGAACATCTTCTGGAAGTAAAGACAAAGAAAGAGGGGGGGGATGAGAGAAGGACAGAGGCATTCGGAATGAGAGACAGAGATAAAAAGAGGAGAGGGGGACGCCGCTAAAGTGTAGGAAGAACACAATGAAGTACTGTAGTTTATAGAACGCACAGTGACATAACTCGCACATTGTGACTCACAATGGATCAGAGCTATCATCAATTCCATCATGGAAAATACATCAGCAGCAACATAAACCATTGTTTGTGTTTACACTGGGTGGAGAGTGCTCATTTGATCAAATTGCTGATCCTTCTTCTAAGCGGATTATAAACATTGGAGAGTTGTCACCGCGGCAGATGGGGCACGGAGAGACGATTAGCTCGCGAGCTTCCCCTCCGCCAATTTAAAAAGCAATTAGCGGCGTCAACACAATTACCGCTCTCGCTTGGTTCTCATCCGCTTTCTCCTCGATCCAGGACCGACAATGAAAGTCAAATTATAGGCGACTATTAGTCTCTTCTTGCCAGTAATTATATTTCTTCGGCCAAGCTCACCAACAGCCCCCCGTCCGCTGTTCACCTACCTGGGATAGTTTGTGTCCAGTTCCCGGGGGAAAATAAGTCCCCGGACCTCCGGTAGCTCCCGACTCCTTTGCAAAATTGAAGGCAAAAAGGAGCAGCGAGGACGAGCGGACCGGGAGCTTTCTCCTCCTCCTCGGTCACAAAACTCCGCCTCTCTCTCTCTCTCTCTCTCTCTCTCTCTCTCTCTCTCTCTCTCTCTCTCTCTCTCTCTCTCTCTCTCTCTCTCTGTACGCAGTTACTGTGTCATTGATTTTCAACAGAGGGATTTTTTACATTCACACTGGAGCGCAGGCGGCCCTGGCTGTTTGGGAGCCGTGTCAAAACGATGTACTGTGTGTACTAGTATAGCTCCAATTTCATTTTGATCACGCGCTTCAGTGATGGAATTCAAGCCGGTGTCCACTATAGTAAATACAATTAAGTTACATAAACCATAACATCGCAGCGCTGTATTGGCGCGTGGGACCTCTCCAGTTTTTAATCCCACGGCGGATGGATTGCTGTAAAAGCGCGGTGTGCGTTTTCAGCACCACGGACAGCGGCAGGTGACATGAAATGAAGCCTCTCTCGCTTTATAATACAAACACAATTCATAAATGGGCCACAAAAACTAGGGCATTCATTTTTTGGAGAATAACGACAATGTTTAAATATTTAATCTTTGACTCAACTCTCTCTCTCTCTCTCTCTCTCTCTCTCTCTCTCTCTCTCTCTCTCTGTGTGTGTGCGTGCGTGCGTGCGTGCGCGGGCGTGCGAGCCCTGCAGCGTGCATTTTATTGATTGCGACCGTTGTCCAACCCACGGAGATAGGCTACTGTCCGCTGCTCACTAATGAGCTTTGGTCTCCGTGTCGGATCGCTCTGTGTGAAGAGTCCAGGACTCACTTCTCTGTCTGGGCTGCTGGAGTATTTGTGTTGCAGCTCAGTTCTGTTTCATTCTCTGCATTTGGCGCAGGAGAACCCAGGAGTTTGATACAGTGACTTGTTCACTTATCTTCTTCCATTTCAGATGAAAGCTTTTCTCATTATCATAACTTTTTTCGGTTGATATCATGCACAGTTCTCTCTTGAATCCATTTCGGTGTTGCAGTTTGGCTGTGGCGTGCTGTGGCGATGCTGATGCAGTGGGTATTTTTGGAAATAGTATTCCATAAAAACAGCCTCTGGGATAGTTTGGACACGATTTGTTTATTCTTTTGCAGTTTTGTATTTCCAGGATAGCTGAGTTTCATTTTCTCCCACGAACCTTGCGAGCTTTGGCTGATAAAAGGCCACTGCCCTTTGAAGGGAAGTTTTTAATGTGTTTTAATTAGGGATTATTTGAGCGTAAAAGCATTGTGTCAGCTAAAGTTCAGTGCCGGGCTTCCTACCGGCTGACCAGTAGTTGAGTGGGGAATTGGGCTTTTCCGGGGAAACTAAAAACTAGGTTATATTTGGGCATTTAAAAAAAAAATTCTGCTTCAGTTAATCGGGCCGTCCAGGGTCTGGGCAAATGCAGGTGAAACATATGCATGGAAGTAGCCTTCGCAGTTTTGTTTCTAACAGTAAAAACTAGGCGCCCTTGAAAATGTTTACTGATAAAAAGCAGTTTAACGAGTGAGAGTACGGGCGCTGTCCATGGTGCTGAACGTCTAGCCGGGCCTACCGCTAGAGAAGCTGAAATAGGCTGTTTTATGTAAAACTTCAAAGAGACCCTTTATACTCCGTCCTAACCTAATAGCCTACCGCGCGCATGTCACGTCGGTTTTCCCGCCTAAACATGACTGCCGGCGGGGAAAACCCGGCCACGTCAGGATCCTAGTGGTAATGTGGAAGTTTTTCGATAGGCTATCCGATATCTCCAATTCTCAGTTAGGCTGTATTCACATTAATACAATCAACTCGACTCAGCCCACTAAAACCGTACAGTAGGAAGGCTATCTAGGCTACTGCAGTTCACTTAAGGTTGATTTTAAATTCACAAATAAAACGATTTTAGATTTGGGCCAGTCCAACACGTGAACGTTTCAGCAACGAGATATCATCCCGTTCTTCCACTTGTATGACGTGAACGCGGCATAACCCCATGATTACCGTACATATATAGCATATATACTGTATATATATCCATGACACTAGGCTATATAGTAATATGACAGATGTGGCTCAGTCGTGACCAGCAGTAGCCCAGTCATCTCTCTCTAATCTGCCGCAGTCCAACTCACACTCTGTTTCATGACAGAGACAGAAAGTGACAGATGAGGCAAACTGCATCAAAGCCACTTGTGGAAGAGATTTATTCATTCGTTTGAGTTTGCGTGTGAGCCATTGGCAGCTATGCGATCAAATAACCTGATTGCAAATAAATAAAATGGGAAATAACTCACACGAAGCGCCATTCACTTCCTAGTATGGTGACGGCGGATACATATTGGAAACCTTTAGATGTGCAGCCTGCTGAGACTAAAATCATATATGGAACTATAACGCCAATAAGTCAAATAGCTACGTCTGAGTATTGTATTTTTCTGCCTAGATCTGCCAAGCTTGATTTCCTGCAGAAAGTGAGAGATTATTGCCGATGCAAGACCGAAAGAGGATGCAGTGAGTTTTACTTGAACATCCCAAAAATTGTCACTGGGATAACCGCTGCCTGGTTGAAGTCTCAGTTTATGAACTTTTTTTGTACAATAGCCTATTTTGATTTTCCAACAAACTTCCCTAAATATAATTTCATGAGTTTTTTTTTTTTTTGGTAATCACAGACAGGATATACCACCTCAGAGGTAGGCTATTGTCTGACAGAAATAATGTCAAAGAAGAAGAAACAACAAAAACAAATACAAAAACTCCAAAAAGTGATATATCTATTCTGGAAAGCAGGTGCTACCTGATGATTCTTACTCAATATATTATATATTGATCTATGAATTAATAAACGGACTTTGTTAATGTTTCATGTTTATTTTTACTTGCATGTCTGCAATACTGTACGAGAAGATGGCATTTTTCATGTGGATACAATATGTCTTCAAATTCCTCTTGGCCTTAGTTTATATAGAGGCTTGATCCTCGAGGCCAAACAGAGACAAGACCAATGGTCAACCAGGACAGTCATGAATCCACATGGGGATATAGGGGCCAGAAACCACAAATGTCACATCTAACAGAGCTATCACTTTAAAAACTTATGATTAAACAAAAAAACGTACCCATATTCTTATTTTCTCTTGGTAATATGCAGTGACAAGCTACATTATTATGTCAGTTAAAAAGGTACCATGGCATTTAAATTTGGGTTAAGTATTGTTCTTCACCAGGCACTCATCCCTATCTAGGAAAAGCGATCCAGCATTTGTACTTCAGCTACTGTGAAATGGCTTATTTATTCATTCAATCATTATTTATTTATTTATTCATTCATTTTAGGCTTTTAGCTGTTGTCCAGAGCAACTTACTAAATCTACAATGAGTGCAGCTTAGAATAAGCGTCAATTCCAGGATAATCAACATCACAAGCAACCAATGCAGGGTCAGAGAGGGCCGTGACAACATTCCTCCGAGAGAAGTGCAAGAAAAAGAAAGAGCTAAGGAGAACGGCAGAAGGCATTTCATTTTTTTTAATTTTTTTAATTTTTTTGATGAGAGCAAATTAGAGCAAGTGGAGGCGGAGGATGTGTGAGAGGGGATATGATTCAGTGGAGAGAGGACTTGTTGGCTTTCCTCATTGAAACCAATGTGGTTTGCAATACCAATTTGTTTAAATCAAGATTGCTAACAAGCTGCTTTTCCAGTTAAGCACCAATACACAAACATTCTCCTTATATTGCAGCAGGGACCTGGTGAGGAAAAAATTACTAAAATTCAAAATGTCAAGGTTTCCCTTTAATACTAAAGGCATTATTGAAGATGTTTGTACGTTTTAAGCATTACAATATGAATCAAATGTGCAAAATAATAATTGAACAATACCAAGTTATGGATCAACCAGTGAAGCTTCTTTTTGAAACATTAATCACAAAAGAATATTATTGTACCAAACTTGAGCTTTCAAAATGTAATGTCTACAGTAGAGTTGACAAGTAAAAATGCATCTTAAATTTTTTTTTTTTAGTAGCCTAAAATTTTGATTTTATTTTGAAAAAATCCTGACCAGAAAAGAGAGAGGTAAACAAGATGACACAATACACAAGATGAAATTATCATGGGGCATGATATTTTCACACCCTGCATACTATAATAAACAACATGGTTTGTTTAGATAGTGCTTACTTTTAGGAAATCATATGCACTTAACAGCTTTCAGACCCAGCGATTTGATATAAATGTGGTTTGAGTGCTGAGGTAAAGAGAGGAGTGGGGAGTGTTTTTGCTTGTGTGGTTTCAGATTTTAACTGAATTTAAAAATGTATTAACCTTGTCAAGCATTGGGTAAAAATGCCTTTGTACTGGATGCTGACCTCAGGGAAATTTCTTGCTTGTGAATGGAAAAGCCGATCCCCGATGCGTTCATTAGGAACATAGTTATTGTGCTGTTATAGCAGCCGTGACACTTCATCTTAGTCAGAGACTTGCCATTCTCTGAGTTCAAAGGATGCAAACTGGGCCCACTTCAGTCAGATGTTCTCTTGATTTCTATAAATCCCAGCATCCTCTGGGGGGGTTCAGGGAGATGGGGGATAGGGGCCAGCACTAGGGGAGCTAATTTTGAATAATAAAGATCAAAATATAAGAAACAAAGCAGAGGAGAGGAGAGGAGTGTCCCAGCAGGAAATTTAAATTCATGCATCCCCCACATCACCAGTGCAGACGGTATGAGGGAGAGAGTGAGGGGGGGAAGAGGTGAGAAAACAAGACTGATGAAATTAGATTAAAGTGTGTGTGTGTGTGTGTGTTAGAGAAAAGCAAGAGATAGAGACGGGAAAGGGGGAAACGCGCAAGAGATGTTTGAAAGTGAGCAGTGGTGTGTGATAGACTGTTTTTTAATGAGCTTTGTGTCTGTAACTAAACTTGTGCATGAGAACTTCAGTTCCGCCTGACTGACTCCAGAGGAAAGCAGCATCCGGCTGCCTGAGAACGGACCATGATCATAAAGCATGTCAGCCTGCAGGATGATATCTGCCTGGGCCATCCCACAGTGCGAGATGCAAAATGCGACATTTCCATCGCACAACAATTCGCATCTCAGCTCAAGTGCCTTTGGGGGGGCATCCGTAAATCCAATCATACATCTGACGTTCCACATAGGGAAAAGGGGAACGCTCACACACCATGAAAAGTACCAGTAAATGGGATAGAGGATAAAAATGTCTCAGTGTAGCGACAGATGTTTTTATACACTAGATACATATCTTAATCAGCTCCTAATCAAGGAGTTGGGTGACTGCAAATGGGATCTGATGTTGACATGCCCCGTCTTAAAAATGGAATAGTAGTTGAGCATCCAAAATAATAATGGGATAATGCTCTGCATGTAAACACATTAAATCACTAGAGACATCTGACTCTTTTAGAAACAACCCTCGATAAGCTTTGATGTTTTTCCCCTGCACTCGGGTGCTACTGCTTTTATACTGTATGTCTTCTTTTTCAAAGTCAAGACATGAGTGCAATTTCTCTGATTCCCCTTATTATCTGTTTCTAAAGGGGAGGCTGGTTTGTCAAGGTTTGGAGGAGTTCAACATGATCACAGGATTTCTTTGTTCTGCCATGTCTGGAAAAGAAATTTTAACCTCAAAAATGAGTGAGCCAAAAAATAAAAAATGAAGACAATACGAACAGAATTTTTTTTTTTTTTGGAAACATTTACACTTGCACAGGCATGTCAGCATGATTTTGATTTTCTTTCCATTTTTTTTTTAGTAAATGATAACTATACAGATTGACATGTTGACGGTTTCAGTTCCGTTGCAACATCACACGCAGAGAAAGAGAGAAGAGAGGCAGAATAAGAGACAAAAAGGAGAAAGAGAAAGGCAGAGAGAGAAGGGAAAGAAGAAAGTCCATGTCAGCAGAGGTCAAAGGTGAATTTCCCTACAGCGCCACTAACAGCTTGGGTGTCTAGCCACGGGGAAACGGTGAACCAGCTATTAGAGCTGTTGATCTAGAGGACAGAGGAGGGTCACTGACGGGAGAGATGTGAGTGAGGGACAGGAGATTATAAGAGCAAAAGATGAAAGATGGACCAATGCTGAGATGGCCGGAGGCATGGGGGGGTTGAGTTTACGGAGGTCCCATATTTGGCTGATGGCATAGTGGAGAAACCAGTCATAGCACCTTCACCTGCTCTTCTGCAGAGACAAACAGACACAGATTAAAGGCAGATAGAGAAGTTAGTGGCAGGGATAAACAGACAGAAGCAGAGGAAATAGTTTTAAATAGGTAATATAAGGAAGAACTGTCTTGATGGCACAGATGAGGAATGCAGGACAACATTTCAAGATCATCAATAGCACTGTACTCTGCTGCTGGTGTTGGGTTCAGGATCCAAATAATCACATTGAAAGATTTAATTTAAAGTGGTACTGCAGAAGAGCAGTGAACCCAGAAGCGGAGGAAACAGAGTTTAGTGTTAGATGCCAGCAGGGAAGCGTCACAGAGGGGTTATCTACCACCAGCAGCCCGCTATTTGAGAGGACACGGCAGAAAGAGATACCCACTGCAATGCAGCACAGCACACCAAAGGCTGCCGGGCCTCACCCCAGCATACCAGTGAAGAGGCACACGCAGGGGGTCACCGAGGTTTCTGGACCGGGGCAACGAGGAGAGCCTGACCCAGGTGGAGTTTCTCACCAGATAGATGGAGGAACTGCAACACCCCAGGGAGGGAGGCTTGACACCATGTCAGTGCCATTACCTGCAACAGAGCAGTGCAGCCTACACACACACACACACACACACACACACACACACACACACACACACACACACACCTTTGAGAGCTATTTTCTCCCTTTAGCAAGTTAGAAGTTGAGGGAAAATATTCAGTCAACATTTTGTTTTACTTGCCATGCTCCGGCTCCAGGGTGTGTTACGCTATAACCTCTATCTGTATTTTCACTTTTATGGAGTGCTTCACAGACAATAAGGGGATGAGAATACAGTGAAGACATTTTTCTGGAATTAGTGATCTCATTGCCAAAATTTGACAATCGCCACCACTAATCAGTACAGAGACAGAGAAGAAGATGGGGGATGGAGGAAGATAGGAAGGAAGGAAGGAAGGAAGGAAGGAAGGAAGGAAGGAAGGAAGGAAGGAAGGAAGGAAGGGAGGGAGTAAGGGAGGAAGGAGGGAACAAAACAAAGACGATAAAGTGCAAGGATATGAAGAGAGAACAAGCCACTAAAAGCCATCAAAATAAAACCCTCCATAAGAAAAGTGACATTTTCCACACTAGTTGTGACCAAAGTTCTTTATATTCACAGACTGAGACCCACAATCAATTACCACTGTGAAGGCTGCAGGACAATGGCCATACATCCTGCTTAAAGGGGACCAGTCACTTTCAATAACACACACACACACACACACACACACACACATTCAGAGACAAGTCAAGGCAAGTTAAGTTTATTTGTATAGCCCTTAACCACTGCTGTTACAGTCTCAAAGGGCTTCATAATGGCCACATTATGAAAACAATAAATGAAAACAGAAGATGAGTGACATTGTGTCTTCTCCTCCAATTTGTAACAGGGACAGTTAATAGTGGAGTCAAACAGCAAACTGTCTGACCACACATTGTCCCTGCAGAGAGCTGGTTCAATATTGGCAATCATGTTAATGCTACTGCAGTAAATAGGTCAGTCAACTCCTTCAAAACTGCCTCATATTTGCTGATATTGTCAATCCATAACAGTCTCTTTCACTGCTTAGCAAATCACTCATTCCTTCAGACATCTGACATTGACAGGGTCTGACTGCCAATTAAGAAGACTTCTCCCTCTCTCTGTCTATCAATCTATCGCTGTATGTCTTTCTGTTTCTTTTTGTGAAGGTCATAATAAGCCTTGAAGAAGAAGAAGCGGTGTTCTCCGCCTCACACCGAGACGGTCAATCTAAAGGAATAGTTCTTGGCATGCCAGATAGAAAGCGTATTAATATTCCAGAAGGAGGCTTTTAACATTCCACTGACAGTTTCTCAAAGTTCAAGTGTAGAGTCTGACACACACTGATCGTTTAGGCAAGACAAGTGGAATGAAAGAGCAAGGGTTTGATATATATAGAGATGGATATATCACTACATATCTAAAACGGTTACTTGAAATTCTTCTGTATTTTCAAGGATAGACTCTCAAACCGGAGTTGTCTCCATACTCAATTGGCTTCCCTCCTATCCCATAATATTCCATAGTGAGTTTTACTGTCATATCAGTACTATACTATAAAAGAAGGTGCTGCGTTTGACAAAATGTAGATGTCGCATTGAGGAATCAAACTCAAACTATAGAAAAAAGACAACAACTGTGTGTATCTCTCAGTTATTTAGTAGGGGCAACAGAACAGATTTCTATCACAATTTGTCTATCAATAGATAAAGACATCTGCAGCATGGCATCAAAGCAGGCACACACACACACACACCCCCCAGGAACATGCACCCTTCTCGCTCTCTCTCTCTGACTTTTTTCCATCCCTTCTTCAAGTGTTTCTTTTATTTTCTCTCTCGCTCTCCCACCACAGCCATTACCACACACTGTCATTTCAGTCTCTCTCCCTCTTCCTCTTTGCTGTCTCACTTCTGAAGAGTTCCTTCTCATCTCTTTCGACCGCCTGTTCATCCCGCCTGCCATCCCTCTTTTCTCCTCTTTTTTTTTTTTTTTACTTTATTAATCTTTGGCTCTTTCTCTGTCTTCCTCTGACTTCTCATTTTTCTTCCCCTCACAACCCTAAATTGTTCTGACTGAGTGCTTCCTCTCTCATCTCTCTCTTCACTTCACCTACAGCTTTAAAGCGCTGGAGTACATCACTCGTTCGCTTGGGTACTCGCTCTCTCCGCTTTTTCTGACTCTCCTCTGATGCTCTGGCTGCTCCCTCTCTCCATCCCTCCCTCTCAACGGTCTTTGGACTTTGCACTGTGGCCCAACATGAGTCTCGAAGGACCTCTCTTTCTGTCGGTGTGACCCAATTGTTTTGGACAGGCACGACACAGCGGCCCGTGCCAGAGGTCCTTTTGTTGGGCAATGAGTCAGAAAACTGTGATTGAAAACATTCACGTACTGAGAGACACAGACAGAGGCACACGATCAAATGGCCTGTTCACTGTCTCTCTCTCTTTCAGCACTACAGACATCCAACCAACATCAAAGCCCTTCCAAAGGCAGTGGAGAGGTTACATGGATGACACTGTTATGGCAGAACTGGATTTGATGAAGCAACGAGTGATGTTGCTGCCAGAGGAAAACACTGTATCTCCAAAAAGTCATAATTTCTCATGAAACTTCTTCATTAGAAAACAGCTGTTGATTCAAGTATAAAGTTCCAAGAAAGAACTCAGCGTTAGGACATAATTTCACAATGCTGTCAGAAACACAGTGATTAAAATAGAGAGTAAGAGAGGCAGAGGAAAGAGAGAAATCAGCAGGTGAGGAGGAGAGTCTGGCAGGATCTGTTATGTGCTGTGAATCCCCTGTGTGCCAGATTTAGAGGCAGTGATAAACTCTACCTACGGCTCAGAGTTAGATTTTCTATAGTCTCTTATCACACACTGAGAAATAACTTTTCTACGCACGTACAAACTCACACAGGGTGTGAAATCTAATCCCCACCTTCTGTTACCACGGCAGCCACCTGTGAAGATGCCTTCCTCTCGCCCTCATCCCTTTCTACAGAAAAACAAATGAATCACTGGTGAAGGGAGAAGAGAGGAAGGGAAAAAAGAAAACAAATGAAACACAGCTTGGGGTGCCAGGCTGGCAGCTTATCAGCCTCTAGTAACTTCAAAACAACACATGAGGCTAGAAAAAGACGCAAAGCTATTACTGGAGGACACATGTGATAGTGGAGCAACTAGTAAAGCAACACTGATATGTTGCTGTAAGGACACACAGGTCAGACTGCGGTACAACAAATAATGGAATAGTAGCTACAGTTCATTTAATGTTTGACACTGTAATTACTACTCCTGTGACACCAATGAACAGTAGCCTATTACCACCTCTTTTGCAGAGAGATAGACTAATCTAATTACTAACTATGATGGGAGTATGGTGGTGCCTATGTATGTCAAACAGATATAAATCAATCTATTACTAGAATATACAACAGTGGTTACAGCCCATGTAAGAGGTGGGTTTATTACCCTTTTACCTTACTGTAAATTAACTTTAACTGTTATCAGACAATATGCTGGTGTGTACATGGGTCAAACTGCTATAAAATAACTTTTCACCAGAGTATACCACAGTAACTACAGCGTAGATAAAACTCACATTACAGCATCAACCTTCGGGAGGTGAAAGCCTGCAGGTTGGAGAAGTGAGATTATAACTGGAAAGTTGCTGGTTAGAACCCCTGAGATAAAAGTTAGAAAAAAAAAAAAGATTTTGTAAGAAGGTTTTGCAAGAAAACTACAGTGGAGGTGTTTCTGTAACTGGAATGAAATAGTGTTTCAACCACTATAAAGGCATTGGAGCTGGCCATGAGGCAGGGGATAAGACGTTGGCAGTAGCATGAAGGATAAAGAAGCAAGCTTTTGACAGGGAGGTTGTCGGTTTAACTTTCCCAGATAAAGGCTATAAAAACATATTTTGTAAGAGTAATTGTTAAGTTAATGCAGTACAGTAAAGATGTAATGTAGATGTAACTGGATTGAGGGCAGCAGATTATTTGTTCAAATTCATTGACCAGCCGGGAAAATCTGGACCTTGATAGTAAATGACTAGGGGGCAGTAAGAGAGACATATGATGATGATAATGATGATGATGATGATAATACTTTATTGTCAGATCCAGTCTGAAATTTTTCTTGCATCACAGCAGCTCCATTTGCAACATCACAGAAAAGACAAAAATTAAGACAGGACACAAAGATACATACACTCAACATATCATTACAATCACAAAAGACAATATTCAAGGCCCTTCAATGTACATTTGATCTGGGATTAAGCTCTATATTTAATTTTAGGATTGACTGGTGTACAAAAGAGTGCTTCAGTCTAACCCTATTAAATCGTGGAACCCTATATCTCCGATTTGATGGTAACAGTTTGTATTCGCTGTTCAGGACGTGGTTGGGGTCAGAGACGATGTTGTTGGCCAGCCTTAATATGTTATTATGGTAGGCTGATTCATACTGTACTGTAGAAAGATAAGTACTTTTCAACCCATAATGGATTGATGGTGGTGCTCCTGCCTGAGCCAGTCAAGGTCACACTTGGAGACATGGTAAGCCATAGAAAGTGGATGCCTTGGCTGACAATGAACTAGCATAAACAGACTGGGACAAGAGTTGAATTCTGACTGCAAACATTTTCGCTACAGTCTGTCTTCTAGAGTGAGCGCACTCGTACAACATCAAATCTCAAGGCCTGATATGGGCATTCAGTGTGTGTGTGTGTGTGTGTGTGTGTGTGTGTGTGTGTGTGTGTGTGTGCGCATTTGTTTGTGTGTGCCCAGGAGGAAGTGGTAGTAAACAGGCAGAACAGGCAGACAGAAAGGCAATGTGTTTCTCACCAAGCACACAAGGGAAACTATCGATCTGAGCCACAGGTCAAATATCAAACACTGGCTCATGTTTAACTCAGATCAATAAAGACTGGCAGGGTGCAGAGCAGGCGAAACCCTATGGCCATTAGTTTGTCACGCGCACACACACGCGCGCGCACACACACACACACACTGGAGTGACAGCACAGCTAACGGTGCAAACAGAGGTGATGTGGATATAATGACTCAGTTGTAGGATTCAGGCCAGTCATGGAGCGCTGCATTGTTCTGAGACAGATTAACACCAAAGCCAGCATCGCCTGAGGATTCTGCTACCTTGATGGAGAGAAGAAGTGACAACCATCACCGCCTGACAACACTGTCACTCACATCCCACTGACTCAAGCTCCCAGAATCCTCTCCGGTGGACAGGCTATTGTATAATAAATATTAATGGATAATATATTGAGAGCTGACTTTTCTGTCATGTCATGTTTCCTCTAGCACGAGGAAGTTAAGAATATTGAGATTATACATTGAGATTATTTTGATGTGTCTCTGGTGTGTGGAAGTTGCTTTGACCTGCACCTAAAAGAACATAAAGAAATTCTGAAAAGTTTAATTACTGTAATGAAGATGGCCCTAATTCTTCAGAGACTGGTTTGCTCTGTTGTCCTACAGTGTGCTGTCATGTGTGTGTGTGTGTGTCATCTGTAGCTTTTTTCCCTTCCATCCATCCCTCCTCTCCGCCTTCCTGTGCTCTGTCCTCAAAGCTGCCTCATTATGTTTACCTCTATCATTCTATTCTTGTCGGCCTTCAACTTTCTCCCCCTCTTGCACCCCTATCTCTGTGAGTGTGTGTGTGTGTGTGTGTGCGTGTGTGTGTGATGACAGGCACGTATCTGCAGCTCTCCTGTGTGATGAAGGTTAAATTGCATGAGTTCAAAAACACTCTATTAGGAGCAAGAAGAAAGAAAAGAGGAGAGGAGAGGAGAGACTAGACACTGTAGAAATACATTATGATTGAACAAACAGGCTTCCTTTCTTTTTTAAGTTGTTCTGTTGCAATAATTGTAAAAGACCATATGTGCAGAATACATGGTGTCTATGTTAAGAAACATAAAAAAATCAACTAATGCTTTTTGCGTTTGTATCACTGACTCATAACCTTTGATTAATAAAAAGGCAGAGTGATGAAAACTGGGGATTTCAGGGCTCAAATTAAATTTTTATTGTTAGGATTTCATGGCAATAAAATGTACACCACATTAATTAAACATCATATAAACATATAAACCTTTGTATTAACTATCATTTTGATTGGAAAAGACACTGTGGTGTGCTATTGTGTACTGCACTGTTTTCTACGCATGGCGCAATGTAGTATACTGTACTAGACTTAACTGTGTACTGAATGTTAGAGCAGTTAGTGCATTGTATGATTGTACTGTACTGTACTATACTGTACTGCACTGTACTATACTGTACTGCACTGCACTGCACTGTACTGCACTGCACTGCACTGTACTGGACTGCACTGTACTGTACTGCACTGTACTGTACTGCACTGTACTGTACTGCACTGCACTATACTGTACTGCACTGTACTGTACTGCACTGTACTGTACTGTACTGCACTGTACTGTACTATACTGTACTGCACTGCACTATACTGTACTGCACTGCACTGTACTGTACTGCACTGTACTGTACTGCACTGTACTGTACTGCACTGTACTGTACTGCACTGCACTATACTGTACTGCACTGTACTGTACTGCACTGTACTGTACTGTACTGCACTGTACTGTACTATACTGTACTGCACTGCACTATACTGTACTGCACTGCACTATACTGTACTGCACTGTACTGTACTGCACTGTACTGTACTATACTGTACTGCACTGCACTATACTGTACTGCACTGCACTATACTGTACGGCACTATACTGTACTGCACTGTACTGTACTGCACTGTACTGTACTGTACTATACTGTACTGCACTGCACTATACTGTACTGCACTGTACTGTACTGTACTGCACTGCACTGCACTGCACTGCACTGTACTGCACTGCACTGCACTGCACTGCACTGCACTGTACTGTACTGCACTGTACTGTACTGCACTGCACTGTACTGTACTGCACTGCACTGTACTGTACTGCACTGCAGTGCATTGTAAGGGACTGTATTGTGCTATACTGTACTATACTGTATTGCTGTATAATGAAGTGCTGTGTAATATATTGTGGTACAGTGTAGTTTACAGTGGTGCAGTAAAATGTGGTGTAGCACACTTAAGTGGCTCATAGGTCAGTTTTTCAATCCCAGCATGCACATCTGTCCCCATAGGGTTCCTGACCGGCCAGAGGAAGGGCAGGGAAATGAGGGAAATAGGAAAAGGAGGAGAGGAACCCGAAACCGAGATAGCTGGACTGAGAAATGATGGATATGAAAGTTGTTGACAGCGCATGAATGAGTGAGAGATAGAGCCGAGAGAGGTGAGAGAGAAAAAGGAAAGATAGGGGGATTTGACTGACACACACCCACACACACACTCGAAAAGAAAATAGGAGTTGTCAGCAAGCATGAGGCAGAGATACTTAATCTGCATGATATTTGACAGGATCAACTCTGCCTTGTCAAATGGAGAAAGCGAAAGAGATAGAGGAGAATCCTGCACCGCTATGCATTACATGGAAGCTCTATTTACCTAGACATATGCTCAAAACTGAGCGAATAAGAAGAGGTAGAGAAAGAGGAATAGAGTGAATGTGAGAAAAGAGGGAGATGGCCTCACATATGGGCCAGGCTGTTAATATTCACCTTACTCTAATCAGAGTGTAAAGAATCACAAGAGAGTGAAGTAAAGCAGAATTAAAAAGGGATAAAAGACAAGAGGAGAAAGAGAAAAAAGAAAGAGGAGAGACGTGGCAATGGGAGGTGGAGTGGAAGAAAATCTGAGAATCTCATCTGGCCTCCAGGTTTAGATACACACACACACACACGCGCGCACACACACACACTCACACACACACTTGACTCAACTATTGCCCCTGCAATACCTTACCGAGTAATTGAGGACATTATTTTCTGAAAGTTTCAGTGATATTCAAGAGAGAGAGAGAGAGAGAGAGAGAGAGAGAGAGAGAGAGAGAGAGAGAGAGAGAGTATGTTAGAAAACCCAGAGAGAGAGTCAAAGCAGAGAGCCAAACAGCGGAAAGCAGCGTAATGCTGTTGACAGAGTCCTAGATCTGGAAATAGATCTTTTACAATCTTCAGACACACTCATCCACTCTTTCACTCCCAGAGCCAAACTCTCAGCTGAACCATCCAACAAAGATGGAGAGGAATCAGTCAGGCAGCAGTCAAGTTGGTGAAAGATTCTCCGTTACAGCATCGCTCTCTGTTCCCTCCATCATTCAGCCTTAAACTAATGAAGGGAGAGAATGAGATAAAGAGAGAGCTTTCATTAATTAACAGACAATTTCCCTTTGTATTAAATGTGTCTGATGAACTTCAGGCTCCATATAAATGCTTTCTAATCAGGGAGTGATTAGGAAAGACCTGTTGGGGCACAGTGTGTGTGTGTGTGTGTGTGTGTGTGTGTAGAGCCATAATTTTTCTGTAGTGTGGGATTGCTAATCACTGACATGTTTCTAATAAACGCTGCACAATATTCAATATTCACCTCTGTCTCCTTCTGCTCTAGAGGTGCTGCTGCAATTAAGGGAAGTAATGCCAAGCTTTCTGATTAATGACATAAGGCTAGATACATAGATAGATAGATAGATAGAGACAGAGAGAGAGATAGAGAGAGAGGGGGGGGGGGGGGAGGAATAGAGGAAGCGAACAAGAGCGTCGCAAAAGTAAAGTTTTTGTCATCCCAGAAATCTAGAGAGCATCCCATCAAAACAGCATCCATATTCATGTCCATAAGATGGGATGAAATAAGATAAGATATAACATGAATATAGATGAAATAAGATGAAATGTTCATGATCCCCATGGGGAAACTGGGCTCATCATCTCTATATCGCTCAACAGCTCAGAGAGAGAGAGAGAAAGGAAGGAGGGCGAAGAGGAGGGCAGCATTAATATGGGGAATACACAATCTCTCTCTCTCTTTCTCTCTCACTCTATCCTACACACACACACACACACACACACTGAAAATCTATATAAATACATAGGAAGGTATGCAAACGAAAATGAGCTGCCATCTACCAAAAAAAGATAATCCTCCACAAAGCAGTATCTGTGTGTAGATCCAGAGATGTACAGAATGTGAGCTTTTGATTACAAACAACAGATTAAGGTTCATTCTCTTCTTCTCTCTCGTCACTGGTTTGTTCTTTTCTTTTGTTTTCAATGCAAGAATTACTTTACATTTTATCGCCATTTCTCCTCCCACATAAGTCAAACGTCAAGCATACACGCATACATTGAAATTATATTAGCACACACACACAAACACACACACACACAAAGAGCAACACTGCTCCCACTACTTCCCCATCTGGGAGACAGGAAGCCTGTAACCATAACAATCCATCCTTTCTGTGCTGCCTTTCTTTAGATTGCATTTCTCCTCCAGAATCTCTCCATCCATCTGCTGAAATCCTATTTTCATGACAAACAATAAGACACACACACTCACTCCATCACTGCTCCCTATAGCTGCCGGAGAAGGGAAGGAACGAAGGGAGGGAGGAAGTGAGGGAAAGAAAAAACAGGATGAGGGGGAGAGTTGACAGATGAAAAGAGATGGAAACTATTTGAATCACAGGGGAATTTGAGGGATTACCTGTGTGTGCTGTGTGTGTGTGTGTGTGTGTGTGTGTAGTGTGTAGGAATCCGCCATAACTCCAGACTTGTGTACGTGCTTATAACATGTTATCGATGTTATCCTCTTCCTCCCTCCCTCCTTTCCTTCCTTCCTTTTCCATCCATCCATCCAGCCAGATAGACACACACACGCACACTGACTTTGAGAAATGAGCAGGTAGGTGTGTGTGTGTGTGTGTGCTTGTTTGTGACACATTATAAATGGACAGATGTGAAGTCAGCATGCGTTGTCAAGAGCACCATGTTTTGTCAAAGTGCTGCTGTGTTTGTTATGAAAACAGAACCTCTTTTGTGGCTGATTGATCATCTTACTGTCACACACAGACCAGGGGTATGTTAAAACCTAACAGTAATTAAAATGTATCCAATGAACTTTAGCATTTGATGGATTTTTCTATAATACATGCATATGTGTTTTATATAACCAAGGACAAGGGCATGGCATCAGAATCTGTTTTTAAGCAGCAGCCTTTAGCCGCTCAGAATGTTTTCCTCAAGGTTTTTACATTCAGACTCAAGATGTGTCAGTAAATACAAATGAATAACAACATCTTGAGGCTGTTCAGGCTGAGTCTCGCGGAGCCAGACATCTCTTGACACTTGTTTCTGGCACTGTTTTAGCTAAGAAAGTGCTAACCAGAGGCGTCGCCAGACTTAAAGCTCTCCTGTGGCACTGGACCAAAGGCAGCCACATCCCCGAAGATCAGGTTTAAATCTGTGCCAGGTTCAACAGTGACAGCAGCTTTATCGAGGGTGCCAGTGATTGTGGAGGGAATTTTATATCAGGCTTACAAAATGACAAGAGATTTAACTTTACATGTTGAAATAATAACAATAATAATGACTATCAATTAGGGATGGGATGATATGCTTATCTCACGGTATAATTTGATACGCGATATGGGGTTCACAATTCAATACAACCACGATACAATGTAATAAATAAAAGTTCAATAACAAAGTATGACTGAGACACAAATCTTTCTAGCAATGCCATTGGTTTGTTAGAATGTAAACAACAATTTAAAAATGTCATTCCAATGTGCAAATAATAATAATGGAGAGCTTGTTAAGTTGTGATGGGCGAGCCGTCTCATTTGTGATTACTACAGCAGAATAAAATCTAGCTAATATTGCGATTCATTTTTCTTCCCCACGATATGTATTGTCACATTTTTGTATTGCGATATATTGAATTTCGATATATCGTCCCATCCCTACAATCGATTAACGACTACAATTAAAATGACTTCAATTGAAGAAACTCTTGAGTCAGTGACTATTTAAAGGTCCCATATGGTGTAAAACAGGATTCTCCTTGCCTCTTTGATTATAAAGGAGTTGGATGTGCTATCTAAACATTATGAAAGTATCAAAATGCACGGTTGCCAACTAAATCCACACAATCCATATTAGAAAATCGAGCCAACAAGCTTCCGTAACTTCGTGGCGTCACAAAGGTTCGCTCATTATCATTTTTGTAAGAAATAATAGACTAACAAAGTGTTTTTTTCAAAGCGTTTGAGCGGTTGTCATTGTTTATTACCGGAGAGTTTTCCCTACCTGTAGCTGCCGGGCTGTGGTGTCTCACGTTTCACTCTTGAAGCGGTTAGCCAATCAGAACAGAGGGGTCGTTAATATTAATGAGCCTTAAAGACACAGAGACAGAAACAGCCTGTTCTTGGTAAGGCTCAGAGAGATGCTGGAAAATGAGTGTGTAAAAATGGATTGAGAGTGTTTTTGGTACATGACACCACACAAACGGTTTTTAATGGACCTCAAGACATAAAATAAAACACTGGAAAGTGTAGAATATGGGACCTTTAAACACTACCAAAATCAGTTTTCAGTGCCATTAGAGTGAACCATCTCACACAGGTACCTCAATATGAAGAAACCAAGGTGTTTTTATTTATTTATTTTTTGCTACGACACAGCATAACTTCTTGTGTCATGACATCAAACCACAGCATCCATCCTTCTGCACCTGCCCCTCTCAACAGCACTTTGATTCACTATACAGTTCAACTTTAGCACTACCATATTTCATAAATCATTTTAGTAACCTGTAAATGAGTTTACAATTGTTATATAATAAAAAAAAAAATCCAGCTAGATATTTTTACATGGATTCATCTACAGAAGCTAATAGGTGACTTTAGGAAAAGTAAGGCTGAAATACTGTCTTTCACACAAGGTATTGATTCCACTATCAGGACTGAACATTTCCAAACCACACCCAGCTGTAACTACTTCAAAAGGTAATTTAATAGTACCACTCTCCTCTCAGATAAGTGAGGGCTAAGAAATTCTTTGTGAAAAAAATCCAATTACAAAATCCCTCCAAGAGAAATAATGAAAACTCAAATGGGTTATGTAAATTCTGCTTGTAAGTGGCTGGGGACAAGTGTCGCACACACACACACACACACACACACACACACACACACACACACACTCACACATACAGCTTTAGCTTTTTCCTGCTCTCACTTTTCATCTCCCACATTCTAATTTAAATCCATCATTTCCTCCCTGTCACCTCTTTGATAGCGCTGCTAATGTTGCTTAATGAAATGTGTTGACAAAGGAACAGCGCTCTGTCCTGTTCTCCACATATTGAATTAGCTGTGTGGGGAGGGAGGCAGAGAGAGAGAAAGCCCAGGAGATAGATGAGCTCCCCCAGCTTCTACCCAGTCGCTGTCAGAATCTCTCTGGGTCTGTCTCTCTCTCTCTCTCTCTGGGGGTTAATATGGTTTCTATACACTGTTCACTGATTTAATGCAGCATGAAAATAGAAAATAGAGAAAGGGGAGAAGAGAGAGAGAGAGAGAGAGAGAGAGAGAGAGAGAGATAAACAACAAAAAAACAGGTTGAGAGAAAGAAAGAGGTAGAGGTAGGGAATGGGAAGCGAGGCACACTAAAGACAGGAGGGAGAGCCGAGTGGAAAAGAGAGATAGAGGGCCTAATGAGAGGCAGAGACAGAATGAAATATGAGGGCAGAAAGTGAGAGATAGCAACCGGGAGAGGAGGGAGAGGGGTGGGAGAAGAGAATGAGAGAGGGCCATAAAGTTGGAGAGAAAGTACCAGAGATTGGGGTGGGAAATGGTTTGGAAAAAGAGCCGTGACATCAAAAAAAAATAAAGAATTGTCGAAGAAAAAAGGCAGATGGCTAGAGGGAGAGGGGAGGGATGATGAGTGAAAAGAGAGGAGGAGTAATGGACTTAACCCAGTGGGCTGTGGTCTCTCCTGAGATGAGAGCGCCGTCACATTAATGGGATCTGGAGTGTGAAGGGTCAGGGTCGCGTGTGTGGAAAATGATGAAATAAATCTTAAGCCTATATCCCTGCCAATTTCCTAGAGAGCGGCTCGTTAGCGAGGCAGAGTTTAGGTGGGACCGGAGGGACGCTTCACTTTACCAGTTAACTGAACCCCCTCCAACCGATACACAGTGCTGAGGGGGAAAACCCAGGCGAAGGGGACGACTCTCTGATCCCACTTGCCCTGTCCTTTCTCCACCTTCTCCTCCTTCCTCCACCCACTAGCCATTACACTCTCTTCCCTCCCATGGGAATAGAGTGATTCCGCGACCATCCTCCACTACCTTGCTGCTCCATGACGCCTCAATCCCCCCCTTTCTCCCTGCAGAGTGGATGAGGTCATGTTGAGAAAGTGTCTGTGTGTGTGTGTGTGTGTGAAGGTAATAGAGGAGGTATTTCTGCCGTTAGCCTGTGATTCCTCCGTCCTTTTATCACAGTGAAGGTGACAGAAGGGGGGAAGGGAGGAGGGATGCAGAAGCCAAGGAGTGAAGGTAGGAGGTATAGGGAGAGAAAGCTGAGGTAAAATGAGGGAGGCAGGAGAGGGGGAGAGGGGGAGAGGTTAGGTAAGGTAAGAAGAAACAGAAGAGAGGAGAGGAGAAGTAAGTTAATGTTACATAACAGACAGTGGGATAGAGAGTCAGGAGCTCCGTTATTACGCACAATATAGAAATTGCACAAAAACACAAGAAATCCACAATATTTTGACTGCAAATGACACAGATTTTTTTAAAAACCTTTGGCAGACAATGTGTCGATGTTACAAAAAAAGCAAAAAACACAGAATTATTGATAAGCAGCATCCACTGAGAAAATGAGAATGACACACTTAGAGAGGAAGATTGAGAAAATTAATAAGAGAGAAGAATAAGAGAGTTTGAGACTGAGAGGGAGAGAAATGGCCTACATTTCCCATGAGCACCAGCTTCGAGCCAGTGTTTATGGCCTAAGCTGACTTTATTGCATTTCAAGCGGAGGCCCTTTTCATAATGAGTGCAATTACATCTGATGCGTTCTGTCAAACCACTGCATTTTCTTCCCAGGCAGCGTGTCAGCCGCCTCTTTCGTTCTTATAATTATCAAACTCACCAGCCGAGACACAATTACTATCATGGCAGATTAGACATGCATAAGAGCATCAGTGAATAAAACAGTCATTATGGTAGATATGGCTTTGGCAGTGTTTTCTCCTCTTCTTCTCTATCTTTTTTCTCTCACTCTTCCTGCTCCTCCTCCTCTCCTATCAACTCTTCCTTCCTCCTTTCCTTCTTGTCGTCCTTGTAGCTTGTAAAGCCAACAGAGCAGGGGAGTGTTTAACATGTGTGTGTGTGCTGAAGTGTGTGGGATGTCCTTGCTCAGAATATCACACACATATCACACACGTAAGTAAGGAGCTGAAGAGGGGATCAGTGTTTGCTCATGTATGCGTTTCTGCACTATTTGCAGTATGTATGTGCACTGCCCTTTCGATAATGTGTTAAACACCGTCCTGCTGTGTGGCTGTTAAAACCAGCTGCCACTTCCTCCAAGACCCCCCCCCCCCCCCCCCCCTCTCTCTCTCTCTCTCTCTCTCTCCAGGGTTTCTAAGTGCCTCTCATCTGACAGGTACTATAGCCGCCTCACAGCAGGACAGAGGTGGAGAGGACTTAATACTGAGAGGCTCCATACTGGCCACTGTGTTATCATGACTACCTGCTACTATGGAGGATATATCCAAGCCTGCAGCCAAACATTACAGACTACTGAGGAAAATCCCTCTGAAATCAAATCTTGTCAATGCAAAATCAAATCTGAATCAAACTGAATCCAAATAAAATGAAATAACGGGTCCTGTTTATCAAACAATATACAACCACTTTCTAAGAAAAGTATTGTAAATGTGTGCAAAACAAAAGCTGTTCAACAAACAACAATCAAACAGTGTTGATTCTGAATATGTAAAAACATTAGGCATTTTGAATTGGATTTGGTTTAGAGTTTCATCAACTCAGGACATTTTAAACACAGAAATAATTGAGGCACATTGACCTGAACTAGAGACGAAAATCAGCATGTTTCCTTGGCTTGTGGTTAAAGGTAAAATAAAAAAGAAAGCATAAATCCAAAAAAGGCCAAGGTATGTAAGGGGGCAGTGGCTTTACAAGCACAGAAAAACACAGCTGCTGTATATTATCTGTATAGCCGTACAAAACATAGCTGTATATTTCCTTGTCACCTCATGAGTTGGGTCTAAGACATTATTGATTTAACACATTGATTAACTGTATTGATCTTGAACTATTATCTTGGACGCCACTGATCAGAAACTTCGGCACTGATGCGTGTCATTGCACCACTCCAACAAATTTAAAATTGCACTGATTGACCTAAGGGGGCACTGCAATGTCTGTTTACTTGTTACTGATTGGCCCAAGGGGTGCCTGCATCATTCATGGATGTCCCATAATGTTTCAATCTCAATAGAAATAAAACAGAAATTCTAGTTCTTGTACCAAAAATCAAATAGTAAAGAAATCTGGATCCTCTGGACTCCCTGTCCCTGAAGTTTAACTACCAGGTAAAAACCTAGAGATGATTTTAGATGCTGACTTCAGTTTTGCTGCTCATGTCAGCAAAATCACCAGATCTGGTTTTCATCACCGAAACAATATTGCTGAAGTGTGGGGCTTTATCTCTCAGGTTGACTCAGAGAAACTAGTGCATGATTTATTACCAGTGCATTAGATTACTGTAATGCTCTGTTCTGTTCTGCCTAAAAAAAGCTATTGAACGCCTGTAACTTATTAAAAAAAATAAAAAATAGCAGCAGCTCGGGAAACAGACCATATTACATCAATTTTAAAGTCACTATACTCCCTCCCAAGCAGCTCCAGATTCATTTTTGTAATTCTTTTACTGGTTTGTAAATCTCTTACTGCCTGGCACTTAATTATGTGATATGCTTGTTCCATATGAGCCAAATGTCTTCAGACAAACTGAAAATTAAAAACAATTTGTACTGCTGCATTTGATAAAGTTCCTTTAACCATACCTTACACTTGTACTCGCTATTTTATACTTTTGCAAAGCACCTGGGTATGAAATATGCTCTGTAAATACATTTTATATTATCTCACACATTTCCCGAATCTGTGAAGAATGCTTTGTTTGCACATTTAATGAGTTTGAATTTGCCATCTGAGAGGATGCTGAATCATTGTTATGTTAATTATTATAACTCATTTTAATCATCGTCCTTAGTGCCTTAGTGAGTGATACTGTTGGGAAAGTAAGTTTCCAAGTGATTAATTTGTTTGATAGACTTAGCAGCAAAGAGGTGTTCATTTAAATTCAATTAAAACAAATCATGAAAAGTCATTATACCATATGGCCTGGGAGAATAATCAATAGGATAACTCTGTTTAAAATGTTTGATCACTGTTCTGAATTAATGCATTTACAAGATTTTAGGCAATGAGCAAGCAAGAAAATGAAAAGCTAGAACACTGGTATTCTAATTGCCATCAAAATGACCAAGTTAGCACACACAGCTCATGAAGAAACATCTGTTTCAAAAGAACATTGTTCAGCCTTGATGTTGTAGTGTATCCAGCACCATTATCCCTCCATTCTGGTTCCAGACTGTTGCATTCGCTGACCAGCCAGTGACAACATGCTGCTACTAAGTTCAAATCCAACTGCAGCAGACAAATGCACATTAGTATTTTTTCCCTAATTACAATGAGAAAGAGCTGGCAAAGAAATGTTCTGTTTATATTCAGTTTGGGAATACTCAAAGTATTCCAGTTCTTTATTTGGAAGGCTGAAGGAGTGTGTGTGTGCATTGCTAAGCAGCAACACAAATTTGCAAAGGGACTATTTACTCAAATAGCTGGATTAACTGCAGACAAAGCCCAAATAACATTTCACTCCAAGAAAAGATGAATAAACACTTCTTATTTTTAATATCTGGCAAGGGCCCATATCACGAGCAGGATAATACCCTTCAAGGTTTACGGTAAACCACTTGAATGAACCAAAATTGTTAAATATACACATCGCTGGTATTATCCCATATATATATCTAATGAACTAATGATCATTGTGAACAATTTTCTCAGGAAATCAACTTTAACCAGATACCAGAGATAAGAGTTCTTATTTTATAGATTATAGGTGAAATACCCCTGGTGAAATTATTAAAAAGCATTTTAATAAAAACTGGTAACTGATAAGTGATTTATTTACATTAAGAGGAGAATGAGGAGGGAGACAGTCACAGGTTTAGCAAAGAGGAAGGGCAGTCAGAACTTGGGGTGAACTTGGGTGTTGCTGAAAAAGAGCTTGCCTGCTCAGTAGAATAATGGTTTAAATGGTTTCCTCATTCTCCTCTCTGTCAGTCAACTCCCTCTTTATGTGGACTGCCTACCTAGCTGATAATATACAGTTCAAACCCCATGTTGCTTTTCTCTCTCCTTACATTCTTGCATATCTCCTCTGTACCATCTAATGAAATACTGGAAGATGCAGTACACACTCTTATATGCTGTATGGATCAATTACAATCTAATCTCTTTGATGTGTAATTATTTATATCTGACTATCTCTTCTCTGCTATCTGATTAATAAAATACTGTAGGAGGGGGACTGTCTATTTTCCTTCATAAAAACCAAAAGAGAACTTATTGTGTCATGTTATAGCAGCTGAAAACGTCAAAGGTAAATGTTTAAAGTTGATGTGCAAGCTTAATGAGGCAAACATCATACAATTTTAATCTCCATCTTGAGGTGAAGCCAACTGTTCTTTCTATTTTCCAGTTGGGAGATTCTCCACTTCTAGTGTCTAAACACTAAACAGAATGAAGCGGACAGAAAAGGAATGTCAGAAAGTCGGAGAAAAGGAGAGAGGAAAAGAGAAATAACAAAAGGCGTGAAGTAATTGTCAAGTTTTTTGAAGTATGAACAACTTAATGAGGACTATTTTCTCTGTGACTTAGCCGGCTGCTGTCCGAGGTGACAAAGTTCAAAGCAGCTCATTGACTCTGAGCAATGTGTCGTTTCACACTAGGCTAACAGCACAAACCCACCTACAGGTGGCAGACAGAGAAGAAAAGAGAGAAGAAAAACAGAAGGTGAAAAAGAAAGGGGCAGTAAAAAAGAGAAAAGAGCTTTCAGTTTGGATGAAGTGAGGATGAAAGAGGACAAGCTGACATCAGGCAGTGGGCTCTGGATTGATGGTCATGGTGGACCTGTCAATCAAACAGGCCATATCAGATGTGTGTGACAGAAGAAGACGGCCCTTCATAATGACTAAACAACAACTACAAAGAGACAAGCTAATAACATGAGATCAAAGACAAAGAGGAGAGGACAAGCTCATTTTCCTTTTACACACACAAACTATCTCACACACACGCTATACAGCATGATCATAGCAGAAAGGTCTAAAAACAACTTCAAAGCCAAAGTTAATCATGACTTGTATATATATCAAAGCCCTCTGGTAAATCATTAGTGTGTAGCTGCCAACCTGGCCCTCCCTCTATTAGGGGCCTAATAGGATATATTTGAATCACAGCTGGTGTCTGATGCAAACTGACCTGATCACACACCACACACAGTGTTCACACTCTCTTATTATTATTATAAGATATGCCAAAGAAAAACTGTTGAATAAGCCTTCCACTCATGATGTTATTGCTTTTCTGATCACATGCTGGATTAACACACAAACACTCACACTACGCACTGGGGCAAAGATCACAAACAGTTCACTGTAAATACAATTACAAATCTCCTTCCTTGCTTCATAGTATAGAAGCTGTAGTTTGCATTTGTATTGTAAATGTATTTTGAAGTCACATTATCACAAGGATAACTGATGAAGAATTTTGTTTGAGATTTCGTTCACTTAATTTGTAATTGTATACTTATGTGGACTGATCCAGGCAGACTGCCATTATGAGATGAATTCCTCCAAATAAAATTGTGCATCAACTTATTAAGAGTGGAGCAATCGGAGTTGGGAATCTCTATTTATGTAAATAATCTACAGTGTGGCACTACACAAGCTCAGCCAGAATGAGCCAGATGATTCCATACATGTTTGAAAAAATCTTGTCGGGCTCCGACTGGTAATGGGTCGTCAGGAAGAAGTCTCCAGTCTTCAGCCTGTTGACACTACAGGATAATCTGACCGGCCGTTGGGCCAAAGTGCCCCCTCCCCCAGCCCCGACTCACTCCGGCGGTCAGGATGCTCCAGCTGGGCTTAGAATCAGTGTTAAAATCGTGTAGTGTGACCAAGCCTTTAGGCTGAAATATGGTAGATTGCTGTCAAGGAAAAAAGCTGGAGAGAGATAAAAATGGTCTATCATTTTCTTTCCATCTCTTTCAAATCTATATTGCACACGCACACGCACATGCACACACACACACACACACACACAAGCATACTCGTCTCATTTTCTAAGACGTAGCGAGGTGACATGTCCACCTTCCTCCTGATATCTGTCTGTTTTGCGGTGTGTTTCTATCTTCTGTTTATTTGAGCCTGGCCTCGGCTCCATCTATCAGCGCTGGAAGAGATTCATCTGAGAGTTTCCTGAAGGAGGAAGAGGAGGAGAGAGGAAGAAGCAGATGAGAAGACGAGGGAAGGAGCGAGGGAGATATGATGGTATCTGGTTAACAAAGGATTGGAGGACAATTTAGGGTGTGACCTCCACGCTCAGAGACGAATGAGAAAGTGGACACACACACACACACATGAATGCACAAGCAAGGCAGGGCAGAAAAGGGGAGTATGCACACACAGGCAATCAGCATAGAAACAAGTAAACAGACAAATACTGTTCTGTAAGGTAGAACTGGGTCACATGGTATTCGCAGGGACTTGAGTGAACAGCATTGGCTGTTTAACCAACCAATCAATTGTAATGCAGGAGCGCTGCAGCACACTCCGCCAGTCAATCTATCATTTAGAATAGCATGATCAATCACATCAAGGCTGCACTTAGGTCAAGCAGCCAACCAACACAGAGCACAGGAGATCATTAGTATCCCTGAGACAGATATTTAATCAGTACTATGACATTGATGGAAATCAGAGTGAAAATTTTTAATAATGTTAGTAAATAGTTTTTCAGGAGAGGCTGAACATTTGACATCTTGAAATAGTCACGAATGCAACCAGCGTGGAGAGAGCTATTCATAATAGACAGCAAGCTATGGATTATACATCCCTCAACATTTGTGACAAATTTTATGGGAATAATATCTAGGGGACTGGATGATGGTATCACATCAGTTACAGTATCCAAAAGGTCAGACGATGAGATCAAGCCTAAAAAGTTATATACATATTTAAGTAGTGGTAGAATTCACTATGAGAAAAATGTTAGGCAATAAAAATCTAGAGTTATGCCAAATTGCAGCAATACATTCAGAAAAAATACTGCTGCTCTTTAATATTTTATCATTATTCATTTTTTTTTTGTAGGTTAGCAAGTCTTTGATCTGCATGTAATAAAGTTTGGTGGTGTTCCACCTCACTCTGTTCTTCTAAATTCCCTTTTAAAGCAGCGTGTGTTGTCATTAATCCAGATGAAGCAGTTGATTTTGACCTAGTTTTGAGCATGGCAATAATATGTATATATATCTAATGTGGATGAGCTTAGCTGGTTCAAGCAAAAGCTACACCAAGAGTGTGGCCATGGTTGTGAATTGAACCAGACATGTTGTAGCAGTGTAGTAGGGCTTAATAGTCAGTATGGTCTAGAAAGGAAATAGCTGTGCATGGGGATGAAACAGAAGACTGTGAAATGTCCACTGTAACAATCAGTCAGGCACTTGCTGACCGCAGTTTTAAGACTGTAACTGGGCACCAGTAAGGTTACAGCCAATATCTAAGGCTTTTCCCATAAAGACGACCAGGTCCATGAATATAAAACAATGCTCACTACTCCAAAAAGAAAGAATTTAAGTTTTACAAGTCTATACTAAACATCTCAGCACTCTTACCCAGCTGTGACAATCACGGTGAGTTGAGGCGTCTACGTTTATGTCCAACGTCATGGAAATGCTGTTTGAGAGTTTCTGTGTTCCGCAGCTTTGTCTCATTGAAGCCACAGTGCAGCAAAACCTGTGAGACATTTGGACGACTCTCAGTGATTTTGTCTGTCACTCTCTGGTAGCAAAGCACTGTAGCTTTTTCCGTCCAGTTCAGCGTGACATTGCACACCATGGAGTCTCATGGTACAGAAGCTGCAATGTCTACAGTAACATCCGGTGTGTCAGACAGTGATGGGTGCACAGTGACTACTCTGACTACAGGATGCTAACACTGGTCCATGAAGCCGCGGTCAGGTGGAATAATGTACCGTAGGCAGGCAGGAAGTCACATGGTTTTGACTGCTTTGTCAAAAGGTACAAAGCAGTGATGAATCAGACAGCCACACTTTGGGCTCAGCCAGCAGCCCTCCTTTCTACTTAAAGCTGAGTAAATTTGGGTACATTTTTCTCCACGGCACAGTAAAAGGACTCAGGGAGGCCAAACAGGGTCTGACAGCCACCACCCATCATCATCACACAGGGGACTTTTATTATTTTGCAGTTTTTCTGCTTGAAAACAGCAGGGGCATCTCAGACTAATTACATTCTGACTATCATTCACACATCACCTACAGCTTCTTTGCACAGCTCTGTCATTCTACCTTTGACAATGTCTGTGCAAAGGCGATGACACTGTGACTGCAAAAACATGTCGGTGATACATGTCAATAAAAACGTATTAAAGCTCTCTAAAAGCTTGTTAAGTTGTTCAAAGCTCATTTGCTAAGTGAGTTTTGAGAAAAAAACCCAATTACAAAATAATTCAAAGTTCACAGTGTAGCACAGCCAAGCAGCAATCTCTTATTCTTCACTTCTCACTCCAAACATGAGCTTTAGAAATCACATGATTTATTCTATTCCTTTTGAAGAACTGGAATCATAAAAGTACATTTTCATTACTTCACAACAGTTTCTCCCATCTTCTGCTCTCCATGGTGGTTGCCTTGACAACGCTATCAGGGGATTTAAATGAAGTGAGGTCTTCTGTTGCTGATAAATGAGGAGAGGTTGCCAAATAAACAAGTGGAGAGGATGTGTGTGTGTGTGTGTGTGTGTGTGAAATGAATGTGATGATTCTTCATCAGAAGCTGTGAAAAGACAGTGTTTTGAATGGCTTTAGCTGATAACAGAGGAACAGAGAGGGGAAAGTCAATAATGTGGATTGGAAGTGTGTGTGTGTGTGTGTGCCCAGTAACGCCATGAGCTGTCATGGGGTAAAGCAGTAATGTGTGAGTGACAGCTGTTGCAGGACTAAAGTACTCACGAAACGCACGCATGCACACAGACACACCACACACACACACACACGGCACCAGTTTGTCCGGCCACTGTCCTTTACCATGCACCAGGTTGATGAGGTGATTGACAGCCCCTGGGTACTATGATGCAAAATTGAGTGAACGGGCGCAGATGGCAGTGAATTGGCAGAGCTGTAAAGTTCCTGGTACAAGTACACAGAAGATCGCTCTAGTACTCCTCATACAAAGAAAAAGACACTGTGCCTTCATTCATTCATTCATCAAGCACAGCATTAACAAACCTGCACTCACAAGTCATCATATTCACTGTAAAACACCTCAGCTGCAACTGAGCACTGAGCCATTTGGTATGAATGTTTTATCTGGTTATTTCCTCATTTAGGTTTGTCAGGCATTTTAGTGTTTTTCATCTTTATGTGTGCAAGTATTGAGAAATAAGGCTCAGTGTCTGTAGTTTAAAGGTCTTTCTCTAGTTTAAATGAGGCCTGTGTGTGTGTGTGTTTGTGTGTATATATATATATATATATATGTTTGTATGTGTGTGTGTAACCGTGTCTATGTGTGGGAGTTTGAGTTAACTTCTTTCAATCAATAAAATTTTTTAAATTGAAATCGCAGCTCACCTATTACTCATCGGCTGTTTATTTTTAACTGTTTCATTATAGATTGGAACGAAGAGCCTTTTCACTTTCTAACGCTGCAGAAATCTCTCCTAATTTGCTTGATTTAATTGCAAGTGAACTGAACGATAACACTGGTGTGCATGCGAGTGTGTGTGGGTGTGTTTGTTTATGCGTCTCCATATGTCTATGCTGTGCTGCATGTGTATGTGTGCTCAAGTGAATCCTTGTGTGTGCATTATGATGAATTATTTCCCTAAGATCAAATAAGTAGCAGAGTAAGTAACATAAAGAACACTGTATACCACTGTATAAACAAAACAAATTGGAGCCAAATCTAAACATCTATTTTGCATTTTTTCATTACCTGACATCACGTTTGAAATGTCAATTATGGTCTCCACTCTACAGACTGTAACACTGATACTAACTTTGCACTTTCGACAAGCATAAAGAAAGACTGGCAGCTTTACTGAAGACTTTGCTCTACCTTGCAAATACCCAGATGACCTGTGTGGATCCAGCTCTAATAAGTGCACACTGTGTCTCCATCCCCCTGACTGTGGATGAAGTGGGTTCATTACATTTCTCTCTCTCTCTCTCTCTCTCTCTCGGCACAGAGCCCTCAGGGAGCCACAGGGCGAACACAGCCAGCCAGAATAGGGCTAGAAACACAGATGATAATAATCACCTAGCATGGGAAATTAAGAAGCATATTCCAATTTCCACATTTAATGGATGGTAGGAAACGCATTCATCAATTTTTCTTATGATTACATATTCATGAATCTAAATATTGTTGTTCTTATAAATACTATTATAAATATTCCGATAATTGTAGTCGAAACCAAAGGTCTTGGTTTAATTGGTCTAACTTTCACTCCAGCAGACAGTTTGGATGCATACAGTAGGTGTCACTTTGCTGGATGTTGGGTATCGGCTTCTAGAAGGAAACTCTTCAGACTGACACTATCAGGAGTGATATGACCTGACAAGTGCCACACATTGCTATATCCAATTCATGGCCATTTATATGAGGACTTGTTTAGTATCAATTTACATTAGCTCAGCTTGATACAGATAGGCTAATGTTTCAGACCTGATTTAAAATAATAGTACTACAAGAACCAGATCCTTGCCTGGCTTGAGTACAGGTGGTCTCCTTATGTAAATCGGATTTCTTTCCTCCATTGTGAAAGCCTAAAAGACTGTTATACTTGATGTAGCTGGGTCTGATAAAGTGGGACAACTCCAAAAAGACTGACTTTAAAAATTCAAAGATCGTATTGATAATGTTTTTTTTTTAAATTTTTATCTAAAAGGCAGAACGACCTGATGAACTCATTGTAGCTGAAACTTTGTTGCAATAAATGTAAAGTTAAAAATGTTGGTGCCATAAATTGTAAAAACAGTGCAATAAATGTAAAGTCACAGCAAGCAGAGAGCAGTGTGCGACTTATTCACTTTCAAGCATCATCCACCATCCATCCAGAAAAAAACAAAAAAAATACATAATATAAAAAAATATTATTCCGCAGACCTTTTTGCTTTGGAGAGTGAGTGAGGTGAAGTTTCCTTCACCAAAGATATGATGTGATTTTGATCATATGGTTTCACTGCTGTGGGTCAGTAACAGTTACGCTGATTTTCACTCACTGGTTCAATAAAAATATATTGGACTGGTGAGTGAATTATGCATGAAAACCTTAAGGTGTACCACTTTATATGATGTCCCACCTTTGCTGAACTCACCCAAATGGACAAGACAATGGGCTGTGTGCATTGTTTGGGTGTGTGTGTGTGTGTATGTGTGTGTGTGTGTGTGTGTGTGTAAGGCCTGCTTTTGCCAACACCACACATTCCTTTGCTCATTGTTCTCCACCACTTGCTCTCCCCAGTTATTGTTTTAAATTAGTACATTAAATTAGATCAAATAAACAAGAGCTTCAACAACAGTTTCCAAAGGACAAACTTTCAGGCTTTGATACACTAATTAAAAAGGTGTTTCTCCTCTTATACATTTTTCTCTACAGCGGAATAAAAGAAAAGAAAAGAAATAAAAGCGACAGAGAGAGAGAAGAAAGACAAACAGATTTGGAGGGATATAAAATCCTTCTTCTCTGCTGTGTGAGCGTTCCTCTGGGTGTGACTGTTTGGCCTGTGAGAGGCACTGGAGCGAGGGATGACAGAAGAATGATGGAGGGATGAAAGCATGATGGAGGGATGAACGCACAGTAGTAGTGTAGATTTGATTCGACCAGCCACAGCTACTTGGTGTAGGTAGTGCAAGAGGGCTATGACATGAGAGATTTTGGGGAGGATGAAGGCAAGGTGGGCTCCAGTCCTCTGTTTAAACAGTTCTTTCTTACTGCAACTTTTTCTTTTTCTCTTTGACTTTCTCCACCCTTTCCTTTCCTTGACTTTCCTTAACTTACTGTGCCTTTCCTTTCTTCTTTCTATGTCTTCACTCTCTCTGATCTTTCTTCTAGAGGTTAGATAGGGTAATACTGACTACACCCCGGCATTCGTAGAATTGACTAGGGTCAGTGACCTATGAGGTCAGAAGTCACCTGTAATAACTGGCCAATTATATTAAGATTGACTGACAGGAGTAGGAAGTCTGATAAAATATTAAATAGTCTCTCCTTGGGCTTTCCGACTCAGAGAATTCAGAACTGATTATTCAGTCTGCGTCTCTCTCCGTCTCTAATCTTTCTTATACTTCCTTTATTGTAGTCTGGCTTGGAGTCTGTCTGTCCATGCACTGTCTATGCACTATCTCTGTGACTCAAACAGTCTGATAGCACAGTCCTACATGTTAAGTTATCTTACAATCTATAGTATTTCTGACTATTATTTTGGATGCATCTGCTTCCCTTTCTGTCTCCATCATTCTGTCTGTACCAGAAAATGAGTGATGCTGTGAGAGGCCAGCGAATGGAGAGGAGCACTGGGAGCATTCAGTTACATTTAATACGGAGGATGGTGATAAACTTTTTTTTTTTTTTTGTACAAATTAGTAAGTACAAATAAGTGAAGAAGCATGTACAGATTTATGCTCAAGAGTGATGCAATCCACTTCAAATCTCCTCCCCCCAGGATAGCAGTCTGGCCAGTTAGCTGTGTAAATATTCCCTGCTGGATTCTGCAGAACACGCTAGATTGGTTTCTGAGAACCGGGTAGGGACACAGTTCTACTGAAACACATTATTATGAAATTCATTATCTTTTGCTGTATTTACTGGATAGTTGCAGATTTAAGATTTAAAGCACTGGCTGGGGAATATTGGCTATATTGAAAATTCCGGTTGAAACACTTAACATTACATTTGATGATACTGGCTTGTCAATAAACAAACTCTACAGAGAGGATTTCAGCCCACTATGTCTACATTAACTTGTTAGCCTCTGCTAAGATACCTAACACAAATACCAGAAGTGAAGCCATGTTAGTCTCTGCAGGGGTGGAACTTTTTGGATTTGGATTTTCGGCACCAGCCCAGGCAAATTATTACTAGCCCAGTAGGCTATAGATAATGTAATATTCAAGTTTAACAAGGCAGATCATGATATACATGCATAAAAACCACAAGTTTGTTTAATTTTGTATACCTCATATATTAGATAAAGATATTTTGTTATTGCAAGCTCAGTATAATAATAATAATAATAATAGTAATGCATTTTATTTGTATTGCACTTTTCATTCATAGTGAATCTCAAAGTGCTACAGAGTTAAAAACATAAAAATAAACACAAAGAAAAAAGAGATCGCTAACAAAAGTTAACACGAAAAAGCCTTCCTGAATAAAAAGGTTTTTAGGCCTGTCTTAAAAGAGTCCAGGGTCTGCGCTGCCCTTAGATGGTGCAGCCGAGCAGAAGGCCCGATCCCCCATGGTGCGGAGCTGGTACTGGGGGCCCGGAGGAGCAAGCTGTTGGTAGATCTGAGAGTGCGGGTGGAGGTTTGTGGGGTAATCAGTTCTTGTAGGTAGGGAGGTGCATGTCTGTTAATGCATTTGTAGGTGAGTAGCAGGACTTTGTAGTCAACCCTGAAGGAGACAGGGAGCCAGTGCAATGAAAACAGAGTTGGTGTTATGTGTTCGTGTTTTCGCACTCTCATCAGGATCCTGGCAGCGCTGTATAAGTATAAGTATAAGTATAAGTAATGTAATGGTCAATTTTAACAAGGTAAATCATGCTTTAAAATTCTATCCCTATTATACACACTACAGCCTGCAAAAAAAAAAGAAAATGGTTGGTTTTCTCAGCTGGGCAGAGATGGTCTGATGCTAGTTAAGGCTGCGTTCACGCAGCGCTTTTTTCCCAACTGCAGCGCCTCTGAAAAAGTGCTGCGCCCGGCATGTTTTTTTTTTGGCAGAGCGGAGCGCTTTCAGAAGTTGAAAAATGTTCAACTTTTCAGAAAGCGCCGGGTGACATGAACCTCATTTTTCTCAGCCAACCAATTGCGATGAAGCAGAGGCTCGCCGTTTCCCATAACAACAACAAAGATAGAGAAAGTCAAAGTGCCGGTGGAGAAATTGGACGTTGTAATAAGTGAATTTCCATTACCGTAACACCAATCATAAAGGCAGTGTGGATTATACTGGATGTGTATTGGGAATATCTGGTAAACCTTTGTTTGTTTCACAACACTGTTCTGTCTGCTAGAAGTGCTAACCAGCTGGTTAGCTAGCCAGCTACTCAGCTAACGTCAGGTGACGTTGTCGTGATCCGCTTTTTATTTCTCCTCACAAAAAGCGCTTCAGGCAGTACTTTTTCCACACAAAAAAGTTATGTGTGAAGGCAGCCTAAAGGCAAATTTATGGTTTCTGCGGTGTGCCCGGTGTTCGCGGTGCGGAGGGTCTGTGCGGCGAGTGCGGATTCCGCAGGGGGTCTGTGGAGGGTCCGCACTGAGCTCCGCGCTCCTCTCAAAAAATGAAACTCTACGGAGGCCTCCGCAAACACCGCAGTCAGTTCAGAGGCTATGATTGGTTAATGGTTGCTATGTTAGTTGGTTACCAGGGAAGTAGTCTATTCGAGCAAACTGACAGCTGACAACTGGCAAAAATGGACAATCGGAGGAGATTCTGCACTCTCCACGAACACCGCGCTGTTACCGCATTTACCATAAAATGCTGTGGCTCTGCGAAGAGAACGGTCTTGCCGTGAACACCGGGCGCACCGCAGAAACCATAAATTTGCCTTAAGGTGGTAAATGAGAACACTGATGCTGGTAGACCAGCTAGCATTTGAGTGGTAAAAATATAGGATATGCTGAGCTGGTCACCTGCTCAACAAGCATTTATGATTAGAGCATGAGAAGCCTAAACTAGCCACCAGCATAAGCAGCTTGGCTGGTCTAGGCCTTACTCTCTAATGGTGGTATATTTTGATACATTTGGTTTTTGCATGAGGTTCATTTGAAATGTTGCTGTGTTGTTTACATTAACTAGCCACTTCTGTCAGTGAGCTACAGAGCTAAAGAGCTGCCTGTCTGCAACCCTGTTGCTTAAGCTTTGAGCGTTACTTTATGGCAAAAGTGCACAGCTCCAATAGGCAGGCTGAGTCAGTGACAAGCCCTTAAGGTGAAAGCACTGACATTTCTATTACACCTCAACTAAATGCTGGTGTAGATTCATGCATGGGATACTTGCTGCCCAATCTCACTCTCCAGCTGGGCTAGTGCTCTCTTTTCTGGACTCGCCCGCTCCTAAAATCATCTCATCTCAGGTAAAAGGGGAACTTGAGCCTCTGTAATTACATGCTCCTGAAATATCCTTGTGTTGTTTTAATGAAGTAGCTCTTTAATCCAGCATATTACTGCCCACATATTAACCATGTGTCTAAATCCCATATTACAGCTTTCATGTTAGCATCCACTAACAGACCATGATGTTAGGATTGAAGCTAGCTGGCTAAAGCTCCATATTACTGAGGGGCTAGCTTTGATCCTCCTGTGTGAATTAGCCATGCTTTATCTGACTCAGATGACAGGCTGTGGGCTTGGTTATCTCTCTCCTCCATACTGACATCTCTCCACACTAGCTGAGACAGGGTGGAGTGCCAAATGTACTAAACATTGCTGTACTACACCCACCACACTACAATAGCTATCACTTCTTAATGGGAACTGGTTTCCCCAAAGTACCTTAGCACTTACATCATCATAGATCCTTTGGAAACCAATTGCAAATGATTTAAGTGATATGGCACTCACTCAATACATGTAGGCCAAGAAAACAATTCTTGTAACTTCTTGTAACCAGACCAGCCTGAACTTGTGCTATGATTGTAGCATTGCCTGCTTTAATTTTTCTGATTCTACAGTACTAGTGCAGTGCCCGTTCGCCCTGCTGCTGCACAGAGCGCTGTTGGCTTGTTTATTCAAAGATTATTGAAGTCGAGATGAAATGGCATTTCGAGAGTATCTAACTTCCGTATCGTGACGTATTTCCGAGTGAAACAGGAAAGACAGGCGGGACATAACGTTGGGAGGAATTTGATTTGAACGTTGAAAAGTGGGTGTGTCATAACACCCGAAGACACACCGAAGTACCATGCTGTTGCTAGCTAGCTAACTAATGAATCTTAGCTCTGTGCGCTAAAAGTTGAAGATTGATTGATGGGTGGATGTCATGATATTATTGGTTGAAATTGGTTATGGGCATGCTTACGTAAGCACACAGCATATTTTGTTTTACAGGAAGAAAACATGATTGAATTTTGATATAAGAATACAAAGAAATGGATTTTTTGTATTTGTTTTGGCATGTATTGTTAAATAGGTGCACAATATGACCGGGGATGTGATCTTTAATATTGAACGTGTCACGTGTCCAAATTGCACCAAATCCGACACTGCACTTCCTTGGGTCCCCAGCAATACACCCGCCAAGTGTGAAGTCGATCGGATGACCGGTTCTCGAGATATGCGATGGACACACACACACACACACACACACACACACACATACAGACAGAGATTCCTTGCTTTATAGTATGATAAGGAATATTATTGACTAAAACTCACCATCCAGTGTTGTTGTTGCGCGGGACAGAGTGGTCTATGGTTCCTGGTTCTCCATGTCTGCCGGGTCAGGCTTCGGGTTCTGGATTGATGATTGATGGCCTTTACCTGGCTTTTCAACTCTTTTGTCTATGATATTTTTACCTGGCTTTGCATCTCTGTTTCAACTATTCAAAAGGCCCTTTCGGAAAAGTTTGGTTTTATAGCTCTTCAAACACCATAATATCAGGACCCATAGCCAGGCTTAAGGTGGCCCCGAAGTGCAAAACACAATAACATTTCACAACAACTTAACAAAACCGAAAACACAACAACATTTCACAAAACAAATTAACAAATCACAAAACACAACATTTCACAAAACAACTTAAAACCAAAAACACAACATTTCACAAAACAACTTAACAAATCACAAAACAAATTAACAAAGTTCAAAAGCACAACAGCAAAAGAGAAAACAAATCAGCATTTCACAGAAAACGGAAAAGGTAGGTCCTTACTTTGTTGTTACTGATTGGATGTCTTTGTTGTCACTAAAGGTAACAGGAAGTGGGAATAGCGGTGATGGGTAATGCGTGACCAATCACAAGATAGGAGCTGATTGTTTGCAAAGCCGTGGATGCTATTGCTGGGCAGAGCGAGTCTTTTGGTGAATCGTTCAATTCGAGCCAGTAGCTCAAAATGAATCTGAAGTTTTTCGGGATCATCCTCGAGCTTTGCAAACAATCAACAATCAGCTGTTGTCTTGTGACTTGTCATGCAAGGTTTAAAACACTATTTGTGCACGGTTTTCAGTTTTGTTAAGTTGTTTTGTGAAATGTTATTGTGTTTTGCACTTCAGGGCCACCGTACAGGCTGCTATGGCGGTACAAGTAACAGGCTACATGGTAAAATACCTGGTACAGTGCAAATTATATCTGTACAACATGAAACTACATAACTGAAAAGTTTCCAATAACAGAAAAATAAACATTTGTTTTCCTAGTTCTAAAGAGTTGTTATTACCAAAAAAAAAATCTAACAAAATATGAAATACATGAAGCACAGAAAACAGGCTCATCACTTGATTACACAGAGGCACAGATGTTAAAGTGAAACAACATAGTCTTTTTGATAGTCAGTTTGTAAAAGACACACTGAGAGATGAACAAAATTGTGAAGATGTGAGGAATTGCATCATAAGATATGTAAATGAAATACAGAAACCACAAGCCAATCCCTTAAAACGTAAGTGAACCACAACACAGACACACCCCATCCGTCTGCACTAAAACACATGGTTGGCTGTCGGCTGTGGCATTAATAACAATAGATGATTTAACTTCCTAATTCATCCACCTCCTTTATTTATTAACCAGCAAGGCTTCCTACCAAGCACTGATGCATCCCACTAATCGTTTAATCTGCACTCTTTCCCCTGGAGGACCGAGTAAAAGCACACTCGATTTATGAGAGCTGGATTCGGGAGGGGGAATTTGTTCAAAACTGGTTGTTAAGCCACTGCGGCCAATGAAATATTTCTTTAAAAAGCCTTTCCTTCTAACTTTCATTTTCTCCCATCTCCTCTTACACTCTTTATTATTCTCCCACACTTTCCCTCCAGTCATTCCTCTCTGTTTCTCATTATGAGATGTCTTTCTGGTCCCTAATTTATCCTCTCCATAGGCAATTTTTCTCTCTCTCTGTCTCTCTCTCTCTCTCTCTCTCTCTCTCTCACACACACACACACAGTCTTCCTTCTATCTGTTCTAGAGTGTGTGTTGTATTTGCCTCAACTAAAACAGCCAGTTCAGCGTCGTTCACACACCACAGAGTCGGAGCTCCATCGATTCACAGCTTCATGTTGATCTGAGCTTGTATTTGTTGTTGACTTTGATTCTGCCTTGTAAACTGGTAGTGCAGTGAAAATCAATTCTGGCTGGAGATTCACTCCACCTGCTGTAGCTTTCACTGCACAAACAACACCCCCACCCATTTGCCACTCATCTCTGCCCTCATACCCATTACCCACTTCACACCTTCCTCCATTTTTCCTTTATGCTTCCTGCCATTCATTCATTCCTCTGTCTGTGAAATTAGAAATTGGAGCCAGTGATATTGGACTGAATGCTTGCTAAAATTGCTAAACAATACCCTTGGTTTATGCAAGTGTGTGTGTTTGATTCTGTCGTGTGTGACTGATTAACGTATGTGTGTTAGTGCATCTCCATAGTGTGTGTGCATGTGTATATGTATGCATGTGTTGCGGTTAGCTCCATTTGTGTATTAGTGATACACCCCAGCAAACATTTCGACGTCGATCAGAGGTCTAATCGACGTTGGTCCTGGAGGTCGATAAGACGTCTAGTGGAGGGGCTGATATTAAAGTTTTTCTGACGCCGGTCTTTCGACCCACGTCGTTTCAACGGCTCATAGACACAGGGCTTAAAGACCTCCGGCCAGGTGCCGGATTTCCTGCAAATGGACGTTGTAGATTCACAAACTATTTTCGACAAAAAAAAAAAAAAAAACTCACTCCACGTGGGTTTTTGTTTTTGATGCGTTTTATCCAATCATATTCAGTGAAGCAACCCGCACCAATTCCGTAGTGTAGCACAGCTGAAATATGGAAATTAAGTTTATGAAAGCTGGTGAAGATACACGCCTCACTGAGACAGGAGTAAAAAACAAACGGCGATAGGCATGGATTGAATAGGAGACGGGAAACCGTTTAACACTCGGTGCGACAAATTAAGGGAACCGGGTGTTTGTTCTGCACTGTGTGCTCAACCATCAGAAAGAAAGTGCTCTTTCCACATGAGGTAAATCCCAGACACAACGCCGCTATGCACACACTCCTCATATCTGACCATACCGGGAGCGACAGTTACAGCTGCCGCTCCAGTGGCAATGACAGACCGGAACGTGATCTGTCTTTGACAATTTACAATCGTCATTCAGCATAAAAATGTGGCATTGCTTTGGCTGTTCTCTACAGAGCTCCCCAGGGGTCACCTGGTAAGAAAAAAATAATAGATGTGGAAATCCATACAGGCACCAATTGGTAAACTGCGCACAGCTCCATGCGCATGGATTAGTAAACCATGCCTGCGGATTAGTAGACCATGCACACGGATTTGTAATATGTATATTGATAACGTCAAACAGGGACACCACAGCGGCCCACAGAGTTGCATATAAAATTTAATTAACATGCTTTTTCTATAAGCATGATTTATAGGGAGTAATTTAATTTATAGGAAGCTCAGAATGTTTTTTTGCTTTAAGCCCTGTAAACGACATCAATCCACGTCGTTTCAACGTTTTATAGATGACATTTCAACCTATATAAAATGTACTTTTCAGCGAAGCCACTAAATACCCACAAACTTATTAAAGAAAATAGAATTAAGCAAAATTTAATGGCTTTCTATGATACCTTGTAGTGTTTTTTTATGGAATACTTTAAATCTTTAACCCATTTAGGGCATAGAGAAAGCTACATTACATAATACTCTTCAACAAAAGAAAGCATTCTGGATATAGAGAAAACACAAAAAACATTTTGAAGATCTAAAAAAAACACCATCTAGTGCCCCAGCCTAAAGGGCTTTCTGTCGACTACACCAAGCCCATTTAGCTAGCAACATCAGCAGCTACCACCCCCTCGCTATGAATAAAGACAGGAAAAATAGATAAGATTGGGTCCTAAAAATAACCAAAAACTCACAGGATTAATACACGGGAAAACTACTGTGCCACATGAATATGCACGTGTTTCATTTTCCACTACATAACACATAGCTAGCATGCTAGCTGTGTCCCCCCCCCCATTCTTATTTACAAATACGAAAACCAGCTATCTAGACAAAAAGCCATGTAGCCTTAATCTCAACCGTTTAGAATGCAAAGGGTAAAAGCATAACACGTCTGCAAATACATTTACATTTTAAATCAAAGTGCCTTTTGTTAACTCACCTGACCAGCTCGCCTCCCGTCGAACTCCCCAAGTCACTGATCTCACCGTTGGCGCATGCGTCGGAGGCCGAAGGGATTACTAAGTGTTACAGTGTGTTGTCCTACAAAGGCAACTAGAGGAAACGCTGGAATAAAAGATAAACCTATTTTAGCCCCTATATTGGCCATATACATGATAGCATACTGCGTTTAGAATAATAACCATTGCGATTCATGCGTAAACACTACCGTTCGCACTCATGTTACAAAATTCTATCCTTGTAATTTAATACAGTGTTTATTCGGTTACACCACTGTAAAACAAGTTTTCCTCGAAATCACCATTCTCCTACGATTATGTTGTCATGTCGGCAAATGGTCGAAATAAAGTCACGTTGTGACTCGACGTCTATTAGACTTGTTGGCCTTGACGCAGGTTGAGAAAATATTTGCTGGGACCACTGCAAGTGCTCGCCTCTTTGAAGCAGGGAGATAAGAGCTGAGCTCGAGGTCACGGGTGTTGATATTGAGTCATATTTTATGACGTGGCCAACAAGCCATTAAAATCAGAGCAGTAAACAATATGTAGTGAACGCCTGGAGAGCAAGCTAGAAACTGTCGGCACATTACCATGAAATGAGATTTGTTCTTGCTCTGACACCCGCTCCATTTAATACATTGTACACTCTCTAATATAGACTAAGGATGGGTGGATCAATACTGTGGTATCGATACTTAGATATTTCGATACTTCGATACACTATTCATTTGGTATCGATTCCCTTAGAAATCTATCGATTTCAGTTTTTGTTTTTTTTCGTCACTCCTGTGTCTTCTCTGCACTGTTGTAGCGCATCTGCCCAACAGCAACTGGGCTGAGAGACCACACTACTGTATGGTCGCTCAGTCCCATCGTTTAAAATGTACCAACAACTGAAAATCAAGTTATCAGCTTTGTTTTATATACTTTAAGTTGTCATCGATGAACCGGAACTGGAAAATTTATCTGGTGACACTGAGACGTTTGATTTTCCCCGGGTTAAGTAGTCCTCCACTGGTAGATCTAAAAATGGTTTTGCCGGCTAAGCGTCACGCTTTTAAAACCTTCTGGAAGCTGTCAGATTGTGCTGTGAGACAGAACCTGACCCACCGTATGTAGTGGAAAGTTACAAAGACATTGTGAGTCTTTTAGTTGAGTTGGTAAGTCTTTTGATCGAAATCGCTTGTTCTTGCTCGATAAAACAAGACACAAGATCACCTTCACTAAACAGCGGGACCTACCTGCTCTCACCGCTGGAGACGGACGCTGTTTTCCGGGAGGCGGTGCGCCAAAGAGTCGGTAGGAGGACTGGCCAGGTTGCCGCGACTTTTCTCCATATAAGTTTGGCGACTTTTTCCATATTTGTTTGGCGACTATTATAGTCTGATCTTATTACTGTGTGGGTTGAGGCGCTGGCGGTTTTGTATGTATTTTGAAAGCTTATCGTTAGCTTAGATAGGAAGGATCTGTTTTGTTGTCATACTGTGAATGTTGACACTGAACTAAGGAGACGCCCTGAATCGCCTTGCCATGTATTTGGTACCAAATTAAAGGGAAAGTTGTGGGTTTTTTTAATGGAAAAACTTGTGATTGTCGATTTTTTATTTTTATTTTTGAGATATAGCTGTTTGTTTGGAATGAGCAAGAAAATGCTGATTTAAGTGAGAATTCCCAGTGAACTGCAGCAACATTCTAGAATTCTACTGGGGTCTAGAGGGTTAATGCAGTAATAGACTTCTGTAAAGCCTAAATAAAAATAGTGTTCATTATTTGGTCAACTCTAGTGGGTTTAATAGAATTTTAATTGCTAACAACATCTATCCTGCTACAACATCATCATCACAATCTCATATTTTAAATTGGGTTGTAATAGGAGGCTAATCAGAATAAAAAGAACTAGCCTAAATAATGACTATTAGAATTCAGTTTTCCCTTCCATACAGTTTTTTTTATATATTTTATTAACAGGTTGACAATTGAAATACATATGCCATTTTAATATATTTTTAAATGATTCCTACATTCCCTCCCCAACCCCCAAAACAGGCCCTGCAACCCACTGTTCCCAAACCAACCTGCCATTTAGGACTTTGAGAGAGAAAAAATATATACTGTATATACATATATATACAGTATATATACACACACACACTTCCCTTTCATAATTAAAAACCTTCTTAATTTAAGAAATTCTTGGTATTAGTATTGGTATCGGTATTGGTATCGGTATCGGTAAAACTGGTACATAAATTATCGGTATCGATATCGAATACAAAAGTTTGGTATTGCCCATCCCTAATATAGACCTGAGGTGCCACTGTTGTGTGTTGTCCTATATGTGTCTCTTCCTCTTACATTCTCTCTTTCCTTTCTTTAGCTCCTAAAGATGCAAATCAAAGACTACGACATTATAAAACATCAAGAAAGGAGTGCAGAGACAGTGTGGGGGTAGATGTAAGGGGAGAAGGGGATGGAGTAGAGTTGGCAATGTAAATGGACATGGGGAGGTGAATGGAGGGGTGAATGGAGTGATGGAGCAGGTCTACATAGGGATGAAAGAAGGTGAATGGAGAACTGGAGGATGCAAGGGGAAATGAAGAAGGCGCCATGTGTTTCGCATTCTAAAGCCTCATGCGGAGGTCATAAAAAATACCTGGGGTGAAGACAAATGCAAAATGTATTTTAGATTCATTAAAACTTACTGTGGAAAAAATGAAGCCATTCACAACCTGGAGAAGGGGCGTCACCCTAGGGACAATGCCAGGTTTCAACATCTCATCCTGGAAGTTTCACAGCTATTCACATGTGACTCTATCGACTCATTCATACTCATTCATGTCTAGTTGTTGAGGTCACATGACTCATGTGACCTCAAACAAACCCTTTGAACAAACCCACCCGTAGGCAGGACAGTGGGATGGAAGAGGTTTTAACTGCTGCTGTGACATGCTGCCACTTGTCCGACTTATTTTGGTTGTGGAAAATGAACGTGTATCAGGCCACTATTTTTTTCAAGTTGCAGTGACTGTGAAATGAATTAAAGCAGCGGGAAAGAGTTGCACTGTTGCAATAAAGAGGACTACACATCAGGAGATATTAAAATCAATAATCAATAATTTCTTTAATGAGTAATATAATGGATGAAGTTGTCATTCATGAAAAATCAGATCAGATCAAGTCTAAAAGATAAAATACATGAGGACACATCATGATATGTAACTACAAATAGGTATTAATGGCATAATGATTGAGTGTATGAAGTAAGTGTATATAGAGTGACCCTCCGTGGTTAACACAGTTCAAATTAAATTCAAATTAAAGTATTGATTTATATTAATTACATTGATTTACATGCATCTTCTTTATATTGTTTTCACTAATAAAAACTGTATACTTTGATATGCAGTGGCCATGCATATTTAATACATAAAAAGAGGAATAGCAATGCAAATACATGATTATATAGGCAGAAAAATCTTGCAAGCTTTGTATCATTTAGGCATTTAGAGCAATCAATCACACATTAAAATTAATTTGTTTCTTTGCATATCCATCTGAGCATCTGAAGCCAAAAGTAGTGCCTGGGAGTAACTTGCTCAAGGACACTTCAACAAGGAAGCACACACTGGCTGTTGCTGGAATTGGATCTGTAACCTTCGGGTTACATGATGGCCTCTCTAGTACTCTAATGAAGGAATAACTGAGAGGATGCCTTTCATCTCATCCAAGACTTCCTGCAAATTCCCTGCTGTCTCCCTGATTGATCGGACAAATCTCATGATCTCAGATCTGATTGGATCAGCCTGTGGGTTAGACTTGGCCTTTGCCTGTCTAATATGGTGGATCTCCTTAGCATCCATGGCAATGAAGAAGATATCTGCTGCCACAAATAAACCAGCAAGCACACCTGTTGCTACCTCTGCCACACGAACTGCCCTGGCTGTCTGTGCTGCCACCCTGCCAATGTTCATCACCTGAACTAGTCGGACCAGTTCAGAAATGCCGCCCACTCCTCTGCCTGCCCTGATGCCAAGCTTTGCCAGGTTTTCTTGACTGAAACTGCTGTCCTGAAAGTCAGCAGACTCACATCTCATCCTGATATTCTCTAAGCCCTCTGTGATCTCCTGGAGCCACACAACCACAGCGCTAATTTTTTCATCAAACTCTTTAATGATGCTTCGGATAGCTTTACGATCAGAGGATTGGTTGACCATTTTAGTGATGTTCGAGACACCAGCAGTGACCCCACCAGCTGCAGCCACCCCTATACCGACCCCAGTGACAATAAGGGAGGCCCCCAGAGTGAAGGGGGTCAGAATAAGGCCCACTATAGACGTAATCCCCCCCACTGCCCCGATCACTCCCCCCGTCAGACTGCCAATGGTGGTGCCCTGGTGCACACGCTCCAAACCGTCTGCCACAGCTCTCAGCCTGTCCAAGTTGGTCTGAAGTTCCTTCACAGTTGCTTTACTCTATTCAAGAAACATAGAAAGTGTCAATGGACAAACGGGTAGAAAGAGGAATAGATAGATATTTACATTTTCTCATCTTTTAAGTTGTCAGTTGATTGAGAGTTGTGTTTTATATGCTGATTAAGTTGTATTTTGTAACACTTGGGAAAAAAGGCTACAGCTGTGATACTAATACAGGAAAGTTGGCAGTCAAACCTTTTTTGAGAGAAAACTAATAACAAAGGGTCTTCCCAGAATCTCCTTGGCTGTTGGTCTTGCGTGAAGGTCTCTACTGAATATGTCACTCAGGAGTTGGCAAAGCTCAGGTGAGTAGCGCTCTGGGAGAGCCGGGTAAGGACCACCCAGTATCTTGGGGTTTAGCTTGATTGTGGTCTCCGCTGAGAACTGAAGGAGGATTAATGTTAGGAAATATGGAAAGTTATAAAAGATCAAAAGAACTGCAGAAAGAATGAGGTTATATCAAAGTTGGAGTGAAGATCACCCCAGTTGAGACAAAGGGCGTTTTCACACCTGTAATTTGTTTGCTTTGTTATGAATCAGCAACTAATTTGTTACAATGTTGTAATTAACCCTTGGTTCAGTTTCTTTTCACACAGCAATACTTCTAAGCAGACCAAGATTTGTAAACATACACCATGCATGATCAAACTGGTCCCTCATTGGTCAGAATTTTCATGTGGGAATTCTATTTCCTTGAAAAAAACAAAACAAAAAACACAGGAACACAATGGAGCATAGGCTGGCGCTCCAGCAAGGACAGGTCATTTTCTTTGCTGTTATTCTCTGGTTTGCATACCAGTGTTTACTGCATGAGCAGAATATTCAATTTGAATGTGAATCAAGGTTGCATCTCGAAAACAATGTGTTGCTTCATTTGATTTGACAAAGACGCGCTGTTTCCAGACACCTCCGTAGAAGGCACGCGCTAATGAGCGTCTACAGTGACATTCACCCACCAATTTCTACTCAGAAGATGCATCAGGTAAGCTTGGTTTGGTTCTTTGGATCGGATTGCATTCTCACTAGAAAGGAACTTCGCCAGACTTTGTTTGGAAGCGGACTGAGACCACCCTCTCAAGATGGTCTCGGTCCGCTTGTTTTGGTCTGCACCCCAGTGCGATTGCTGCTTTCATATATGCCCAAACAAACCAAACTTGGGGGGGGGGGGGAAATGCTCCAGGGTCCAAAATAAAGGCTCCAAATGAACTAGGTGTGAAAACGCCCAAAGACAAGACCAAGACCGAGGGTGGTCAAAACAGACCATCAAACTGATAAACTCTTTTTCAAGCAAACAAGTGAAGCAGAGCATAGGAAATTGGAAACTGATATCCGAGACCAAGACAGAGAAAAATTAGGTCCTGAGACCATGAGACCGATAACTCTGGGTAATACTCACCGCTAACGTCAGAGTACACAGCTCATAGAGTACGCATCCCACTGACCAAATGTCACTGCAAACAAAGCATGCGTCATCATCTTTTTGTTATTGGGACTGTTAAATTGCTGTTGTCAGGTTAAAAACTTGTCTTCAAAAAGTTAGATGTACAGCACCAAAAAGTCAAAAGTTATCAATAATTTAGAAAGCCCTATTTTCAGATTAACAGAAATGCATTTTTGAAAATATATCAAAGTTTTTAAAAGGCTTACATAAATCCTAGGGTCATAAAACGTGTTCGATCTAAAAAGCACCACATGAATCTTCTGTTCAGTAAAAGTATAAAAATTACCAAAAGATTAAATTTTTTGTGATAGCAGTGAAATGGAAATGGGGCTGTTCATTTAATTATATTAAAATCTCATTTATAATTCCTGTCTTTTTAAGAGACTTCACGTTGATTAATGTCAACAAAATCAAAACTAGTGTTATTGTTCCATCAAGCTGAAAAATATGAAGACTTTAATTCCAAAATTAGATAGCAGTCACTAAAAAAGGTGACGCCCTCTCTTAGAAAATGAATGATAGTGCAAAATTAAAACATAAGGAACCTTTGAAGTAGAAAGCAATTTATGTCATTGGCTGTCAAAATGATAGTAATAATAATAATAATAATAACAACAACAACAATAATAATATTGTTAATATTAATAAAACAGTTCATAATATATTTATAATATATTATTATAATTTCTAAGAATATATTTATATAGCACTTTTCTTGCAAGCAGTTACAATGCAGTGCAATGCAGTTACAAAGTGCTGAACACCAAAAGATTCAAATAATGACATAAAATACAATATATAAATAAAACAGAAATAGCATGAAAAGACACTAAACAATAAAAGCCAAGAGAGAAGGACAATAAAACAATTAGGAAAAAGTAATCAATTGTGATTTAAAAGCAGTGACAGACGCAGCCCTTCTAATATTCTCAGGCAGGCCGTTTCATAACTTGGAGGCCCTCAGCACAAAAGCTCTATCTTATTTGGTCTTAAGTGTAGATTTGGGAACTGACAATTCTGAGATACTGTATATGTTGGGGCCAAGCCATGTAATATTTGTTACCAAAATGACAAAAAAAAATGCATTTTGAAAAGAAAGTCATAAAATCTGTAATGCAGGGATATTGAATGTGTGCCATGTACTGTAGGGCTGGGCGTATGCAGGTTTTCATTCCAACCAAGACAACACTAGGTGATTTTACTGATTAGCACAGCTTCAACCACAGAGGAGGAGCTAATTAGTGAAATCATCTTTGGTTGGAATGAAAACCAGCATACTCTCAGCCCTTCATGGCACATGGTTCAATACACCTGCTGTAATGTGTCAAACAGGAAAGGACACTATTTTCTCAACCAGCCAAATTGACACTGACTGTTTTACCTTTTTACCAACTAAGCCAGCCAAAGGTTTCCCAACATTCGGCTGGTGGCTGGTAAGTCATGGTGCAAAGCTCTTTACCTTTTGGATTTGTACATCCCATCTGTCAAGGTTTCTGGTGCCAAGTAACTTATTGCTCCTTTTTCCAAAGGATTTGAATTAGTGGTTGACGGAGAAGTAGAACTGTGTGAACAAAATATATATATTACAGGGTAATAAACAACTGTATCGTAACTGATAAATATATTAATGAAGAATGTAATGAGGTTAGATTAAAAAAAATAATAATTATACAGTACTTTTCACCAACTTTTCCAAATCCACCCAAGCGCACTGTTCCGAATTCTGTGAGAAATATAGCCTAAAAAAAATTAAAATCTTAGCTTTAAATTAGATATATATGAGATATATATATATATATATATATATATATATATATATATATATTTACCTTATCTTTACTCATTAATGCTTAAGTAAATAGTAATAAAGCAGTAATCAACCACGTATTAGTATTTTAGCTCCTTATTAAGTGTGCTTCCATCATGATCAGGTAATATGCTGACAAATAATTACTTTTTTAATTACAAATCAAAAACTGCAGAGTTGCTGATTATTGATTTAAATTAATAATTATTACCTCCTCAATATATGTAAAATATTTAAAAAGCAATGGGTTAAGATAGTTAAGATGGTTAACCATCAGTGTGAATGTGTGCAGTACCTTTGGCATCAGGTCTTTGTGAAGTAGACATTTATCATGAATGTACTTCATAGCCATACAGATCTGAACGAGCCAGTTCAGTATCTATCACAAAAGGAAGAGTTTGGTCCAAAGTGAAATATTCATGTTACAGGGAACACTCTTCCTGAATGCACTCCCAGTAGGATCCCATGTGTGGTAAGGTAACAACGCCTCCCACTAGCCAACCTTTCAAATAGTGTAGCTTGTGTAAAAGGGAGTTAGTATGGTAGCTTGCATGCACCCTGACTGACTGCTGAGCCCATGTGTCTCCCTGCTCTGGTCTCTAGTTTCTCACCTTGAGGTAGGTAGCTATGTACTCTCATGCTACTTGGGTCTTCGCATGTTTTGTTTTTGTTAGATTCCCTCTATTCTGTTTTTTTAGACTGGTAACTTCCCTGTTTGTTGCCATTGCTGACATCTGCTTCGGGTAGCAGAAGATACTCTGTAGGCTGAGTGAACGCTGGCTGGTGCGTCATTTAGCTGAAGTAATTGTTCTGGTTGTAATCGGCCCGTGATAAGTCAGACTCTGGTAAATAGGGTGCTTTAGAGCGCCAAGGTTATTGTAGTGTTTACATGGCACCTTACCAATGCTATTTCCTTTCATAGGTCCCTGCCACCGCTGACAGGAACTCTTCTTATAAACTGCAGCTGATTTGTCTGTAAACCAACTTGTATACACAACATTCCCCTACGGGCTATGTGCCCTTGAGTTATAGTAGGATCCTACAGTGGAGCTGAGCGCCGCCCTGGTGGGGTTAGTCACCTTGGTGAGGTCCCTTCACTACGTGCTGTGAGTAAGAGCACTGGGCACCTTGTACACTTGGTTTTGCTGTGGTGATGTGGTGAGTATCTGCACCCCCTGGGGCACCTGCCTTTGTATAGCCTACCTCCCTTCAGCGGCCTTAGCCCATTCTAGTGTTTTTATTAGCAAGCTGTAGTTTTTACTAATTGTAGATTTTATCGAGACTTAAGTAGTCTAAGCTTAAAATAAGATGCTGTATTTTCTACCTTTTATTGTAATAAACTATTTTTATACTGCTCTCATAATAGTCTATTGTAGTTTATTTCAGCATTGACTAAGCCCACAGAATTTTAATGGATAGAGCGGTCTTTCCCATTCAAATCAACGCTCCTGGATGGTCGGAGTGGCGGCCATTTTTATGTGTACCGTTCCATAATACGGTACACACCTTGGTACTGTTGGCCTAGCTTCCGTATAAACCGACTTACGCTATCTCCATCGCTTTGCTGTCAGCTGGGAGGCTACTCTAGGATTTTTAGACCGATTGAGTTTAATCGCGCTATACTGTTGGTAAGTCGTCACATTTTATTCATCTAATATTAGTCTTATAACATTACAAAGCTAACCCACTCACGCTGTGTGGCAGCCGGTGTGACACACTTTATGGCCTTAATGGCCAAACTTATGTTGTCACCATAGAAACTAACCATAGATGCCATTTTTTGGTGTACTAGCCAAAATACCATAGAAAACAGTGGAAAGACAGTTCTATCCATTTGAATTCTGTGACTAAGCCATTCCTTCCTCACCTTCTTCCAGTCTCCTTTAGATTTTTTGTGTACATTACTTTTTTGTTTGGAATCACATCTTTGGGTATTCATACTAGTGCTTAGTGTGTTGCTTGGATTATCTCCTTGGGTGAAATTCCCAAGGCGGCTTACCACCACGTCACATTCACATTTGAAAACGAATGACAAATACTTTTAATTGATCAAGCTGCAACATTTTTTGGATCTTGTCTGGCCACTGTGGTTTTGACTTGCACACCCCTTACTCTTGCTTGTTTTAATGTTGGTGACCAAGGAATATAAATACATTCTACTGTTGCAGTCATTGTAAGTGACTCTGGATAAAAGCTGTGTAAGGGTAAATTCAAAATGCGTTATGTTGGATACCTGGTACTCCTCAAACTCTCCTCCAGATTCTCTCTTCTGTTTGATCTCTTCAGCGAGGCTCCCTCCCTGACAATAGTCCATCACTATGTAGTAAGTGGTCCCATCTATGAAAAATGGAAGACATAATTTGTGAACATTTTCAAAGCAGTCATCTTCAAGATATTATCTCTATGTATAAGATGTTTCTCACTAAAAACAATGAGCCCTTATATGAATTCAAATTTATATTGGTACTGTACATGAGCAAGGATATTAGCATCTTATTTTATCAAATGGTTAGATCTCCTGCTATCTGGGGGAGATAACATGAACCTCCGCGTGTGTTACGCTTTCCCGGGAAAAACTCCCCGCTGTCAGAAAAGAAGCGGCTGGCAACTTGGAGGAGACACATGGTAGCCTAGACCCGCGCAATGACAATGCATAAAAAAAAACACCAGTGGATTAAGTGTAATCTTGTCTTAAAACTGTACATTTTAAAACATATTCATGAAAAAGGAATAATACACTTTCAATACATTTCTCAAGGCTTACCTTGAAAAGAATTCTTGCTGCTAACAAGATAAGGATGGCTTGTTGTCTTGAGGATTTCTATCTCTGCCTTTAATTCTGCAACAGTGTTCCTGGGGATCTGTTTAAAACACCACTGACATAAGAATAGTCTGGCAGAATAGGCTGGTGGTCAGAGCAATAATCACTTCTCAAGCGTTGCCCATGATTATCGATCATTCATATGGTTGACTCATTGACAATTAATAGATTTTTAGTTTAACATATTTGAATAAAAAAAATCAAAGACTGCAGGCAAATCTGATTTTTAGGACTGACTGTCCACACTGTTATTTGCAAGTGAGCAGGTCGGATTTGTGTGTTCGGGCACCTTTAAGCTATCTGCATTGGTTGCCGTGGTAACGACATCGGCGGGTAGGCTAACTGACGGCACTTTTTTCAGATACAAAAAGCTGATAATAAAAACAGACCTGGGGGTTAAGTTATACAGATAATTGTGACTTGTAGTTGATATCAAATCATCTTGATGTTTTGGGTTTGAATATGTGAAACAAATGGAATATTATTTAATGTCAATTGAGAGGTGATTTAATGCTATTTTTTTACTTATCTAAGTGGTTTACCCTGCCTCTTCAAATACCCTGATGAAGTATCTATTGCCCATTATATTGAAGGGGGGCAACTAAGTACACTGATCAAATTGATCTTCCCTGGATAAAGAAGGGCTATAAACAGGTTTCCAAAAGATCCAAAAGATCCTGTCTGGCTTCTTTCAAAGATCCTAAAATCTGTCAAGATTTGATTGTGAGATTTTGGAATGTGTGCATACATGTTTCACATTTTAATATGAAATATAAGCAAAAAGTGCAGGAGCTCACCACTTACCTTAGACACATTGATCTCTCTTATCAGAAATGTGTCGCCTTCCTTTGTGGCTACAACACCATTTTCTGTTTTTCTTTCAAAAATGTAGCCATGCTTCTTAAGGATGCTCTGTTCACTCCCCATCTTTGTGGTTATCGCCTTGTGACACACACACACACACACACACACACACACACACACACACACACGACAATTCTTCATTATATTGGGGTTTCATTCTTAAACAACTTGTATCCATTGTGTGGGAAAAAAATGAATTTGATTATTTCAATAATAAAACAAATATCCTCTATAGTTTTACAACTTTGTAAGCTATATTGTAGTTCTATGATCATTTCAGTAATATTCAGTAGTTAGTGTTATTGTCATGACAGTAATCATTTTGTCAGAATAGTTGTCACATTTTCACACATTTTACATATTTTCTATATGCAATCAAAGAAGGGATATTTTTACCATCCACTTCCAAATGAACGCTCATCTTCAAAATGTATAAATCCAAGTTTGTGTTTTACAGTGTTTAAACAGGTAATCCCATTGAAATTAAAAATCTGTATATCAATTCTGGCCATCCTTACCAGAAATAGAAGTGCAAAGTCAAAATTCACTATATGAGCACTTAAGAAGCAGTAGCCTCAGCAGTCCACTAGTGGCCAAGCTGAAATAGATCTTAGCTGAACAATGCACTAACAACTCTTTCAGTTTTAAATTGTTCTGTACGGTTTCAGTCACTTCAAATAATACATATAATACAATATAATATATTACAAATACCCAAATGTAAAGCCCATACGTAACCTGACAGCATTGAATGATGTTCTCTTTTATAGTAACCAATACTGAAATGCAGAGTTTATATACAGGGATGCAAACACATGTATGGTGAAAAAAGAGAGAGCTACCCGAAATCAAATAAAAAAAAATGCAACACCGTAATATATAACCCTGTGACGAAGGCCGGTGCTATATGCTTAAATAAATAGGAAATTCTATTTAATATACTCAGATCAATAAGAGACAGACAGATGTTAAGAATTCAGAATTCAGAATTAGAAAAGTATTACTTTTCTAATTCTGAAAAGAAAAAACTGGGTTGAACTCACTCTCTCTCTCGCTGTCTCGCTCTGTGTGTGTGTCTCTCTCTCGCGCTCTCGCTCTGTGTGTGTGTGTGTGTCTCTCTCTCCCTCTCCATCCCGCCCTGATTTAATTTCACTTTCACTTATCGGTGTGTCGCAGATTATTTTCTCCACCCAGAGCTGTTCCAGTTCTGTTGACAAAGAGCTAGAAAAGTTGAAGATGATTTAACTTTATGCAAATAAATACGAAATTCCATCATACTGACTTAGCTCCTATCGCTACTGTAGTCACGCCAACATCTTTGAACGAGCTATGCTAGCTTTCGTGATCTAATGTTAGCAGTTCTAACATTAGCAATAGTCTGAAGGCACGGCAAAACAATGCTCGTCGAACAGCTGTAACCAGTGACGTAATGTGAGGTCCTCACAACAGGATATCCGAGACCAAGACAGAGAAAAATTAGGTCCTGAGACCATGAGACCGATAACTCTGGGTAATACTCACCGCTAACGTCAGAGTACACAGCTCATAGAGTACGCATCCCACTGACCAAATGTCACTGCAAACAAAGCATGCGTCATCATCTTTTTGTTATTGGGACTGTTAAATTGCTGTTGTCAGGTTAAGAACTTGTCTTCAAAAAGTTAGATGTACAGCACCAAAAAGTCAAAAGTTATCAATAATTTAGAAAGCCCTATTTTCAGATTAACAGAAATGCATTTTTGAAAATATATCAAAGTTTTTAAAAGGCTTACATAAATCCTAGGGTCATAAAACATGTTCGATCTAAAAAGCACCACATGAATCTTCTGTTCAGTAAAAGTATAAAAATTACCAAAAGATTGTATTTTTTGTGACAGCAGTGAAATGGAAATGGGGCTGTTCATTTAATTATATTAAAATCTCCTTATTTATAATTCCTGCCTTTTTAAGAGACTTCACGTTGATTAATGTCAACAAAATCAAAACTAGTGTTATTATTCCATCAAGCTGAAAAATATGAAGACTTTAATTCCAAAATTAGATAGCAATCACTAAATAAGGTGACGCCCTCTCTTAGAAAATGAATGATAGTGCAAAATTAAAACATAAGGAACCTTTGAAGTAGAAAGCAATTTAAGTCATTGGCTGTCAAAATGATAATAATAATAATAATAATAACAACAACAATAATAATATTGTTAATAATATTAATAAAACAGTTCATAATATATTTATAATATATTATCATAATTTCTAAGAATATATTTATATAGCACTTTTCTTAACAAAGTTACAAAGTGCTGAACACCAAAAGATTCAAACAATGACATAAAATACAATATATAAATAAAAAAGAAATTGCATGAAAAGACACTAAACAATAAAAGCCAAGAGAGAAGGACAATAAAACAATTAGGAAAAAGTAATCAATTGTGATTTAAAAGCAGTGACAGACGCAGCCCTTCTAATATTCTCAGGCAGGCCGTTTCATAACTTGGAGGCCCTCAGCACAAAAGCTCTATCTTATTTGGTCTTAAGTGTCGACTTGGGAACTGACAATTCTGAGATACTGTATATGTTGGGGCCAAGCCATGTAATATTTGTTACCAAAATGACAAAAAAAAATGCATTTTGAAAAGAAAGTCATAAAATCTGTAATGCAGGGATATTGAATGTGTGCCATGTACTGTAGGGCTGGGCGTATGCAGGTTTTCATTCCAACCAAGACAACACTAGGTGATTTCACTGATTAGCACAGCTTCAACCACAGAGGAGGAGCTAATCAGTGAAATCATCTTTGGTTGGAATGAAAACCAGCATACTCTCAGCCCTTCATGGCACATGGTTCAATACACCTGCTGTAATGTGTCAAACAGGAAAGGACACTATTTTCTCAACCAGCCAAATTGACACTGACTGTTTTACCTTTTTACCAACTAAGCCAGCCAAAGGTTTCCCAACATTCGGCTGGTGGCTGGTAAGTCATGGTGCAAAGCTCTTTACCTTTTGGATTTGTACATCCCATCTGTCAAGGTTTCTGGTGCCAAGTAACTTATTGCTCCTTTTTCCAAAGGATTTGAATTAGTGGTTGACGGAGAAGTAGAACTGTGTGAACAAAATATATATATTACAGGGTAATAAACAACTGTATCATAACTGATAAATATATTAATGAAGAATGTAATGAGGTTAGATTACCAAAAAAAAAATAATTATACAGTACTTTTCACCAACTTTTCCAAATCCACCCAAGCGCACTGTTCCAAATTTTGTGAGAAATCTAAAGTCTAAATCTAGAGTCTAAAAAAAATTGAAAATCTTAGCTTTAAATTAGATATATATGATATATATATATATATGTATGTATATATATATATATATATATATATATATATATATATATATCATATATACATATTCATGGTTGAATATGTATATATATATATATATATATATATATATATATATATATATATATATATATATACATATTCAACCATGATTCATAATCAACCACGTATTAGTATTTTAGCTCCTTATTAAGTGTGCTTCCATCATGATCAGGTAATATGCTGACAAATAATTACTTTTTTAATTACAAATCAAAAACTGCAGTGTTGCTGATTATTGATTTAAATTAATAATTATTACCTCCTCAATATATGTAAAATATTTAAAAAGCAATGGGTTAAGATAGTTAAGATGGTTAACCATCAGTGTGAATGTGTGCAGTACCTTTGGCATCAGGTCTTTGTGAAGTAGACCTTCATCATGAATGTGCTTCATAGCCATACAGATCTGAACGAGCCAGTTCAGTGTCTATCACAAAAGGAAGAGTTAGCTCCTGCATCACATCGCTAGCTTGCCTGGGAAGCTAAGCAGGTTTGGCTGTGGTTAGTCCTTGGATGGGAGACCACCTGGTGCTGGAAGTGGTGTTGGAGGACCAGTAGGAGGTGCTCTTCCCTCTGGTCTCATGAATAATATCCCCAATGCCCCAGGGCAGAGACAGGGACTCTGTCCTGTGAGTGAGCACCGTCCTTCGGATGAGACGTTAAACCGAGGTCCTGACTCTGTGCAAGGGCGGATATTTCATTTCACTGTTGGGGGGGACAATAAACAGAAAAAAATTTAAGAGATCTCTAATGTTTTGCTGTCAATGTGTAAAAGTCCAGAACGCCTACCAGAAACTTACTTATATTTTAACATAATGTTTGTTGTAATTATGTCTTTTTTATTAATTAAGTCTTCATTTATTTCCAAAATTATGAACAAAATAACAGTGGCAGCCATTTTACATGCAGTAAGAAAAAAAAAATATACTTAGAACCTAATTACATAGGGTAAGTTAATCTTAAATATTATATTATAGAAATATTACTGTTACCATCTACAAAAGATAAAGTATTTTGGTATGAAAACCCGCATTTTAATTTAACCAAGTATCCTGTATCATAAATACATGTCTGGCATTTGTAACAAACCAAACCACTTGAAAATCGGTCGAAAATTCAGTGAGTTATGAGGATTTTAATTGTGGATAGACCTCCTGCCTCCATACACATACATGCATTAGGAGATGCGGCTGCTCCGTACCAACACGCTGACGCACAAGATTCAACCGCGAGGTAATGGAGCGAACAAAATGTAGTCTGGTTACAATTGTGAATGTGTTTTATTCTATTGAGTGGTAGAAGTAAAGAAAAATCTCTGACACATCCTTTGTTTTAAGTTAACCTTTGCAAAGTAGCTTCTTACTGGAGGTCTGCCACATTTTCAGAGATCCTCCACAGACACTCGTACCGAGGGCTAATGTGTGTGGGGGTTCGGGGAGTCAGGTAGGCAGCGGACCAAACCACTGTGAGGCATATGAGGGGGGGACGCAATCTTTCGAAACTTAAAAACGCATTGTTTTGCGTCTATAATTAGCACAAGTGCTTTCAATGCATATTATTATATTATTTAAAATTATATAGTTATGTTTACAATGATATATTGAGGGGGACAACTCTCTGTTAGTCCCAGGAAGGGGGGGTCCGGACCCCCCTGTCCCCCCCGTAATTTCCGCCCCTGACTCTGTAGTCAATAAAGATCCCATCGGCACTCATCGCAACAGTAGGGGTGTAACCCCGGTGCCCTGGCAAAATTCCCAAAACAGGCCTTCCTTCCATCATGGCCACCTAATCATCCCTCGTTACCCAATTGGCTCTTTCAGTCCTCTACTCTCCACTGAGATAGCTGATGTGTGGTGAGCGTTCTGGCACAAACTGGCTGCCGTGCATCACCCAATTTTTTGCTACACACCGGTGGTGGATGAGTCCCCCCCCCCCCCCCTATATGTGAAGCGCTTTGAGTACTTAGAAAAGCACTATATAAATGTAATCAATTATTATTATCAAAGTGAAATATTCATGTTACAGGGAACACTCTTCCTGAATGCACTCCCAGTAGGATCCCATGTGTGGTAAGGTAACAACGCCTCCCACTAGCCAACCTTTCAAATAGTGTAGCTTGTGTAAAAGGGAGTTAGTATGGTAGCTTGCATGCACCCTGACTGACTGCTGAGCCCATGTGTCTCCCTGCTCTGGTCTCTAGTTTCTCACCTTGAGGTAGGTAGCTATGTACTCTCATGCTACTTGGGTCTTCGCATGTTTTGTTTTTGTTAGATTCCCTCTATTCTGTTTTTTTAGACTGGTAACTTCCCTGTTTGTTGCCATTGCTGACATCTGCTTCGGGTAGCAGAAGATACTCTGTAGGCTGAGTGAACGCTGGCTGGTGCGTCATTTAGCTGAAGTAATTGTTCTGGTTGTAATCGGCCCGTGATAAGTCAGACTCTGGTAAATAGGGTGCTTTAGAGCGCCAAGGTTATTGTAGTGTTTACATGGCACCTTACCAATGCTATTTCCTTTCATAGGTCCCTGCCACCGCTGACAGGAACTCTTCTTATAAACTGCAGCTGATTTGTCTGTAAACCAACTTGTATACACAACATTCCCCTACGGGCTATGTGCCCTTGAGTTATAGTAGGATCCTACAGTGGAGCTGAGCGCCGCCCTGGTGGGGTTAGTCACCTTGGTGAGGTCCCTTCACTACGTGCTGTGAGTAAGAGCACTGGGCACCTTGTACACTTGGTTTTGCTGTGGTTATGTGGTGAGTATCTGCACCCCCTGGGGCACCTGCCTTTGTATAGTCTACCTCCCTTCAGCGGCCTTAGCCCATTCTAGTGTTTTTATTAGCAAGCTGTAGTTTTTACTAATTGTAGATTTTATCGAGACTTAAGTAGTCTAAGCTTAAAATAAGATGCTGTATTTTCTACCTTTTATTGTAATAAACTATTTTTATACTGCTCTCATAATAGTCTATTGCAGTTTATTTCAGCATTGACTAAGCCCACAGAATTTGAATGGATAGAGCGGTCTTTCCCATTCAAATCAACACTCCTGGATGGTCGGAGTGGCGGCCATTTTTATGTGTACCGTTCCATAATACGGTACACACCTTGGTACTGTTGGCCTAGCTTCCGTATAAACCGACTTACGCTATCTCCATCGCTTTGCTGTCAGCTGGGAGGCTACTCTAGGATTTTTAGACCGATTGAGTTTAATCGCGCTATACTGTTGGTAAGTCGTCACATTTTATTCATCTAATATTAGTCTTATAACATTACAAAGCTAACCCACTCACGTTGTGTGGCAGCCGGTGTGACACACTTTATGGCCTTAATGGCCAAACTTATGTTGTCACCATAGAAACTAACCATAGACGCCATTTTTTGGTGTACTAGCCAAAATACCATAGAAAACAGTGGAAAGACAGTTCTATCCATTTGAATTCTGTGACTAAGCCATTCCTTCCTCACCTTCTTCCAGTCTCCTTTAGATTTTTTGAATACATTACTTTTTTGTTTGGAATCACATCTTTGGGTATGCATACTAGTGCTTAGTGTGTTGCTTGGATTATCTCCTTGGGTGAAATTCCCAAGGCGGCTTACCACCACGTCACATTCACATTTGAAAACGAATGACAAATACTCTTAATTGATCAAGCTGCAACATTTTGTGGATCTTGTCTGGCCACTGTGGTTTTGACTTGCACACCCCTTACTCTTGCTTGTTTTAATGTTGGTGACCAAGGAATATAAATACATTCTACTGTTGCAGTCATTGTAAGTGACTCTGGATAAAAGCTAAATCAGTTAAATGTAAGGGTAAATTCAAAATGCGTTATGTTGGATACCTGGTACTCCTCAAACTCTCCTCTAGATTCGGTCTTCTGTTTGATCTCTTCAGCGAGGCTCCCTCCCTGACAATAGTCCATCACTATGTAGTAAGTGTTCCCATCTATGAAAAATGGAAGACATAATTTGTAAATTTTCAAAGCAGTCATCTTCAAGTTCTGTACATGAGCAAGGATATTAGCATCTTATTTTATCAAATGGTTAGATCTCCTGCTATCTGGGGGAGATAACATGAACCTCCGCGTGTGTTACGCTTTCCCGGGAAAAACTCCCCGCTGTCAGAAAAGAAGCGGCTGGCAACTTGGAGGAGACACATGGTAGCCTAGACCCGCGCAATGACAATGCATAAAAAAAAACACCAGTGGATTAAGTGTAATCTTGTCTTAAAACTGTACATTTTAAAACATATTCATGAAAAAGGAATAATACACTTTCAATACATTTCTCAAGGCTTACCTTGAAAAGAATTCTTGCTGCTAACAAGATAAGGATGGCTTGTTGTCTTGAGGATTTCTATCTCTGCCTTTAATTCTGCAACAGTGTTCCTGGGGATCTGTTTAAAACACCACTGACATAAGAATAGTCTGGCAGAATAGGCTGGTGGTCAGAGCAATAATCACTTCTCAAGCGTTGCCCATGATTATCGATCATTCATATGGTTGACTCATTGACAATTAATAGATTTTTAGTTTAACATATTCGAATAAAAAAAATCAAAGACTGCAGGCAAATCTGATTTTTAGGACTGACTGTCCACACTGTTATTTGCAAGTGAGCAGGTCGGATTTGTGTGTTCGGGCACCTTTAAGCTATCTGCATTGGTTGCCGTGGTAACGACATCGGCGGGTAGGCTAACTGACGGCACTTTTTTCAGATACAAAAAGCTGATAATAAAAACAGACCTGGGGGTTAAGTTATACAGATAATTGTGACTTGTAGTTGATATCAAATCATCTTGATGTTTTGGGTTTGAATATGTGAAACAAATGGAATATTATTTAATGTCAATTGAGAGGTGATTTAATGCTATTTTTTACTTATCCTCTTCAAATACCCTGATGAAATATCTATCGCCCATTATATTGAAGGGGGGCAACTAAGTACACTGATCAAATTGATCTTCCCTGGATAAAGAAGGGCTATAAACAGGTTTCCAAAAGATCCAAAAGATCCTGTCTGGCTTCTTTCAAAGATCCTAAAATCTGTCAAGATTTGATTGTGAGATTTTGGAATGTGTGTATACATGTTTCACATTTTAATATGAAATATAAGCAAAAAGTGCAGGAGCTCACCACTTACCTTAGACACATTGATCTCTCTTATCAGAAATGTGTCACCTTCCTTTGTGGCTACAACACCATTTTCTGTTTCTCTTTCAAAAATGTAGCCATGCTTCTTAAGGATGCTCTGTTCACTCCCCATCTTTGTGGTTATCGCCTTGTGACACACACACACACACACACACACACACACACGACAATTCTTCATTATATTGGGGTTTCATTCTTAAACAACTTGTATCCACTGTGTGGGAAAAAAATGAATTTGATTATTTCAATAATAAAACAAATATCCTCTATAGTTTTACAACTTTGTAAGCTATACTGTAGGTTCTATGATCATTTCAGTAATATTCAGTAGTTAGTGTTATTGTCATGACAATAATCATTTTGTCAGAATAGTTGCCACATTTTCACACATTTTACATATTTTCGATGCAATCAAAGAAGGGATATTTTTACCATCCACTTCCAAATGAACGCTCATCTTCAAAATGTATAAAAGTATTAGTATTATTATTACTTAGAAAAGTATTACTTAAATAACTGGGACAACATAAAACAACATAAAATAACATAAAAAAACTGGGTTGAACTCACTCTCTCTCGCTCTGTGTGTGTGTGTGTGTGTGTGTGTGTCTCTCTCTCTCCGTCCTGCCCTGATTTAATTTCACTTTCACTTATCGGTGTGTCGCAGATTATTTTCTCCACCCAGAGCTGTTCCAGTTCTGTTGACAAAGAGCTAGAAAAGTTGAAGATGATTTAACTTTATGCAAATAAATACGAAATTCCATCATACTGACTTAGCTCCTATCGATACTGTAGTTAATATAGAACCTCCTTGGTAGTCACGCCAATATCTTTGGATGAGCTATGCTAGCTTTCGTGATCTAACGTTAGCAGTTCTAACGTTAGCAATAGTCTGAAAGCACGGTCGGCAAAACAATGCTCGTCGAACAGGTGTAACCAGTGACGTAATGTGAGGTCCTCACAACAGGTCCTGACAGTTGAGTGGAATTTTTTGCTCAATGCAGTTCACTCCATAGACGTAGACGCCGCATTGTCTGCTTCGGCCCGTTGGTGCGATACGTCAACGTCGCCGGTCCATATTGGAGCGGGCGACTGGCCTGTAAACAAATACAAGGAAACGGGGGAGCTGCGGTTGTTCTGGATAAAAAGCACTATAACGTTTACATTTCTCAACCGATTTCAATGAGTCGTTTTTATATTCAAGGGTTTATGATCATATATGCTCATTCACTTTGAATTACTGAAAAAAAAATCTAAATAGCGCATTTTTAAGTACTAAAGTACACCATCATTGAGAAAAATTGAACAAAATCGGATAGCAATCATTAAAAAAGGTGAAGCCCTCTCAGAAAATGAAGTACTAATACTTGACCATCATTGAGAAAAATGGAACAAAATCGGCAAATACAAATCAAATAGTGAGACACTGGCAGTCAGTCTGCTTTCTATATTTTTATAGCAGTGAAAGGATACAGATATACTCCAAGACAGACAATTACAGACAAAGACAATTATAAGATAAGATAAGATACGCCCCCCAGAGGGGAAATTCAGGTGTTACAGCAGTGAAAGGACAGAATAAGTACAGATAGATAGAATAAAATACAAATAAAAATTAACAATAGATGTGCAAGTTTCTACATTTTGTCCTGTACAAGTTATGCTCTTCTTTTACAAAACGGGGATGGAAGCTAAAACCCTTGGAGCAAAACTGTTTTGCACAGCTTTTTTCGTGAGTTGCCACTCTGTAATTTAAGAGTGTTCAGTTTGGCAATGTGGTGCAGCCTTAGTTTGTGGAAGACAGACACAACTAATGACAAGAGCAAAAAATGATTGTTGTCAATTCCAAACTGTGTTTCCTGAATGTGCTCCCTAAGAAAAAACACATCCTCTGAACCAATCTCAGCCCGGACAAACTGATTGATCAAGGACACTCTGATTATTTTTATTTATGTTTTGTATTTTATTCTATCTATCTGTACTTATTCTGTCCTGTCGCTCAGCTCCACTGTAGGATCCTACTATAACTCAAGGACACTTACCAGCCACCAGCCAAATGTTGGGAAACCTTTGGCTGGCTTCGTTGGTAAACAGGTAAAACAGTCAGTGTCAATTTGGCTGGTTGAGAAAATAGTGTCCTTTCCTTTTTGACACATTACAGCAGGTGTATTGAACCATGTGCCATGAAGGGCTGAGAGTATGCTGGTTTTCATTCCAACCAAAGTTTACAGCAGATGATTTCACTGATTAGTTCCTCCTCTGTGGTTGAAGCTGTGCTAATCAGTAAAATCACCTAGTGTTGTCTTGGTTGGAATGAAAACCTGCATACGCCCAGCCCTACAGTACATGGCACACATTCAATATCCCTGCATTACAGATTTTATGACTTTCTTTTCAAAATGCATTTTTTTTTTGTCATTTTGGTAACAAATATTACATGGCTTGGCCCCAACATATACAGTATCTCAGAATTGTCAGTTCCCAAGTCTAGACTTCAGACCAAATAAGATAGAGCTTTTGTGCTGAGGGCCTCCAAGTTATGAAACGGCCTGCCTGAGAATATTAGAAGGGCTGCGTCTGTCACTGCTTTTAAATCACAATTGATTACTTTTTCCTAATTGTTTTATTGTCCTTCTCTCTTGGCTTTTATTGTTTAGTGTCTTTTCATGCAATTTCTTTTTTATTTATATATTGTATTTTATGTCATTGTTTGAATCTTTTGGTGTTCAGCACTTTGTAACTTTGTTAAGAAAAGTGCTATATAAATATATTCTTAGAAATTATAATATATTATAAATATATTATGACCTGTTTTATTAATATTAACAATATTATTATTGTTGTTGTTGTTATTATTATTATCCTACTATAAATGAGGAAATCTCTGTCCGTCCGTCCGTCCGCATCCATTTTGCTCCTCAACGGGTTGGCCAATCAATCTGAAACTGCACATGGCCATTGAGCGTTGGCATAGGCAGGGACTGACAGAGCTCATTTTGTTGTGTTGTGGCGCGCGCATCCCCAGGTAGGGACTAGTTATTATTATTAGCATTTTGACAACTAATGACTTAAATTGCTTTCTACTTCAAAAGTTCCTTATGTTTTAATTTTGCACTATCATTCATTTTCTAAGAGAGGGCTTCACCTTTTTTAATGATTGCTATCCGATTTTGTTCAATTTTTCTCAATGATGGTGTACTTAAAAAGTACTTAAAAATGCGCTATTTAGATTTTTTTTTCAGTATTTCAAAGTGAATGAGCATATATGATCATAAACCCTTGAATATAAAAACGACTCATTGAAATCGGTTGAGAAATGTAAACGTTATAGTGCTTTTTATCCAGAAAAACCGCAGCTCCCCCGTTTCCTTGTATTTGTTTACAGGCCAGTCGCCCGCTCCAATATGGACCGGGCGACGTTGACGTATCGCAGCAACGGGCCGAAGCAGACAATGCGGCGTCTACGTATATATGTCTATGGGAGAAACGGGCTCCCGATCTCACAGAGAAACAAGATGGAGGAGAAAACGAAATTAAAATTTCTGGCTCTGTAAGCCTATGATGTGCCACGTGCCACGGCCGACCAATAGTGTAACTTCATCACTCAGTCAGTCAGTTAGTCAGTCAGTCAGTCAGTCAGTGAGTGACAGACATTCGTGTTTATAGGGCTGGGCCCGCTGTTGCGGTCCAGCCAAAAAAACAATATACACAAACAAATATGTGACCATACATTCAGTGTGCGTCACAGTAGCATATGTAAACATCTTACTACTTTCACTTTTGGTTTTCGGTAGAAACCTCAGGTCATTGTAACCCATGAGCAGTGTAAACAGGATGATGTGCATATAAAGAAGACAAAACTATTAAAATGAAGGATCTGGAAATGGGTCAGGGAGGGTAATGTGTAGAGAATGTGTGTAAGAAGCTGATGGAAAACAATTAAGGGGAGAGAATGTGATAATAAAAGCAAACATAATAAAATGGAAATGCAAAAATACAAGTTGTTTGAGATTTATAGCGGAAAACTTGCATGACGGATAGCGTACATACAATTTTATAAATATAATTTTTTGGCATCCACACTTTTACTCCTTTGTACATATGTAACTTTTTATTCTACGTACAGTTTTATAAATGAGGTCGCAGGTGTGCCAAGCTGATAGACGTATCCAAGAAGACTCAAGGCTATAATTACTGCCAAAGGTGCTTCGACAAAGTATTTACTCAGAAGGTTGACTACTTATTTAAATTAAATATTTCTGTATTTAATTTTCAATAAAATTACAAACTAAATTTGTAAACATTTTTTCATTATGGGGTTAGGGTTATTTTGTGTAGACAGTTGACAAAAAATCTCCATTTAATCCAATTTGAATTAAGGCTGCAACACCACAAAATGAGGAAAAAATCAAGGGAGCTAAATCCTTTCTGAAGGCATTCTGCCAGCTATACATGGCTTGATATGGGACACAGTACAGTTTTCAGTGGCAAAGAGCTGAAACAGAGACATCTAGTTGCTTTTACAGTAGCTGTTGGATATTGCAAGATGAATGCGAGTACCGTCAATGGGTCGTAAGGTCGGTACTGATAATAATAAAAGAAACTGAATGATACCTCCTGGGAGATGTAACTGTAACTACTGTCTAACTCTGACTAATGCGCACTAACCAACAGGTAACTTCTGCACGTTCTATTGACGGTACTCGCATTTGTCTTGCAATATCCGGCAGCTACCCTGTTCTTTCAGCACCGTATGTTAAAGTCATACCGCTTTTACAACATTTACTAGAACAGACACAATCAATACTGTAGGCAGAAAAAGAAAATATATTTTAATTGGTTGCCTGTTGATATAATCTATACACGACTAGAATTATCATTTAATTAAGATTTAATAGTTGCATAATTATATCCAGTCAAAAAAAAATCTTTTAATTGATTGAATTGGTCTGTCTTAGTTGGCCGACTGCACGCAATGGAAAATTGAGGGGGGAGAGACTGAAATACTGATTGAAGAGGTCAAATACTGGTAGAGTATATTCACATGTACGTGAATATACCAACAAAAAAAAAAAAACAAGACATAACCTCTGTGTTCAGATTGCTAGCAACAATATTGTAGTACTATTGTCAGATTTAAACTGCGTGCCTGTTGTCTGTGCCAATACTGTATGAGATTGGCATTCGATGGCCGATGACTTCACCTGCAGCCAACTGTTGACAATGGTCAATATTGTCCGAGTTTTTTTGGTTACAGAAAATGGATATCAGGCAACTATTTTCAAGTTGCCAGCATGGTGAAACAGATTAAAGCAGCAAGAAAAAGTTGCACTGTTGCAATAAAGATGACAACACATCAGGAGATATTTAAATGAATAATCAATCTTTTTTTAATGAGTAATATAATGGATTAAGTTGTCATTTATGAAAAATCTGATCAAGTACAAAAGATAAAATACAAGAGGATATGTAACTACAAATAGGTATTAATGGCATAATGATTCAGTGTATGAAACAAGTATGTGAAGAGTGACCCTGTGGTTAACACAGTTCAACTTCAATTCATTATTCACGTATTTATTGGTAATTACCGTAAATCCTCTAATAGTGGCCTGTAGTCAATTAAAATCCGATAATGGCCGGGGGCGTGGTCGACACGAACAAATAAAGCCCGGCCTCAAATACAGGCCGGGGAAAAAAACAAAGGAAACAAGACTAGCCCTCGGCGCGCCGAAACCTCCAACGGCGATATGATATTACTGTATAGATTCTATTCTTAGCTTCAGTTAGCTTCAGCTTACATGCAAACAACGGTGGATACCGGTAAACTCCTGGTGCCTGTTTGTAACTGTAGTTTGTAGTAATGTACAAGTGCCACAAGATGGCTCGGCCGGCGGAAGTCTCTGGAGCATGCCGTCGTCGATTACCGTACTTATCGTAATGCATTGCAGTAACAAAAGAACGGCTACCTAAAGAACCCCAACAGAAGCAGATCAGAAAACAAGGAGGCTTCGTACTAAAATATGAGCAAATATACTTATCAAACAGAGGGAATTAGAAATAAAGGCCTGTCTCTAATATAAGCCTGCTTCCAATAAAGGCCTGGTACCCTCTGCAGTTGATGTAAATAAAGGCCCGGGCCAATATTAGAGGATTTACGGTAATGATTTATATTAATTACATTGATTTATTTTAATCTTTTTTTAGATTGATTTCACTAATAAAAACTGTATATTTTGATATGGAGTGGTCATATTTAATACAAAAAAGAGAAATATCAATGTAAATACATGAATATAAAGGCAGAAAAATCTTGCAAACTTTGTATTATTTAGGCATTTACAGCAATCAGTCACACATTAAAATTTATTTTCTTTGCATATCCATCTGAGCATCTGAAGCCAGAAGCAGTGCCTATAGCTTTCTCAAGGACACTTCACCAAGGAAGCACACATCGAAGGATCTGTAACCTTCGGGTTACATGATGGCCTCTCTAGTCCTCTAATGAAGGAATAACTGAGAGGATGCCTTTCAGCTCATCCAAGACTTCCTGCAAATTCTTTGCTGTCTCCCTGATTGATCGGACAAATCTCATGATCTCAGATCTGATTGGATCAGCCTGAGGGTCAGACGTGGCCTCCGATGTGGACGGCACTAGTGCAGATCTGTCAGAGATGGGCACTAATATTGTGGTGTCAGCCGCAGCTACTACCTTAGAACAGGTTTTGTCTTTTCCCACTGCTGCCTTTGCCTGTCTAATGTGGTGGATCTCCTTAGCATCCATGGCAATGAAGAAGATATCTGCTGCCACAAATAAACCAGCAAGCACACCTGTTACTACCTCTGCCACACGAACTGCCCTGGCTGTCTGTGCTGCCACCCTGCCAATGTTCATCACCTGAACTAGTCGGACCAGTTCAGAAATGCCGCCCACTCCTCTGCCTGCCCTGATGCCAAGCCTTGCCAGGTTTTCTTGACTGAAACTGCTGCCCTCAAAGTCAGCAGACTCACATCTCATCCTGATATTCTCTAAGCCCTCTGTGATCTCCTGGAGCCACACAACCACAGCGCTAATTTTTTCATCAAACTCTTTAATGATGCTTCGGATAGCTTTACGATCAGAGGATTGGTTGACCATATTAGTGATGTTCGAGACACCAGCAGTGGCCCCACCAGCTGCAGCCACCCCTATACCGACCCCAGTAACAATAAGGGAGGCCCCCAGAGTGAAGGGGGTCAGAATAAGGCCCACTATAGACGTAATCCCCCCCATTGCCCCGATCACTCCCCCCGTCAGACTGCCAATGGTGGTGCCCTGGTGCACACGCTCCAAACCGTCTGCCACCTCTCTCAGCCTGTCCAAGTTGATCTGAAGTTCCTCCAAAGTTGCTTTACTCTATTCAAGAAACATAGAAAGTGTTAATGGACAAACGGGTAGAAAGAGGAATAGGTAGATATTCAAAAAGTCTCATATTTTCAGCTGTCAGTTGATCGAGTTGTGTTTTATATGGCTATTCAGTTGTATTTTGTAACACTTGGGAAAAAAGGCTACAGCTGTGATACTAATACAGGAAAGGTGGCAGTCAAACCTTTTTTGAGAGAAAACTAATAATAAAGGGTCTTCCCAGAATCTCCTTGGCTGTTGGTCTTGCATGAAGGTCTCTACTGAATATGTCACTCAGGAGTTGGCAAAGCTCAGGTGAGTAGCGCTCTGGGAGAGCCGGGTAAGGACCACCCAGTATCTTGGGGATTAGCTTGATTGTGGTCTCTGCTGAGAACTGAAGGAGGATTAATTTTAGGAAATATGGAAAGTTATAAAAGATCAAAAGGACGGCAGAAAGAATGAGGTTATATCAAAGTTGGAGTGAAGATCACCCCAGTTGAGACAAAGGGCGTTTTCACACCTGTAATTTGTTTGCTTTGTTATGAATCAGCAACTAATTTGTTACAATGTTGTAGTTAACCCTTGGTTCAGTTTCTGTTCACATAGCAATACTTCTAAGCAGACCAAGATTTGTAAACATAGGCCATGCATGATCAAACTGGTCCCTCATTGGTCAGAATTTTCATGTGGGAATTCTATTTCCTCGAAAAAAACAAAACAAAAAACACAGGAACACAATGGAGCATAGGCTGGCGCTCCAGCAAGGACAGGTTATTTTCTTTGCTGTTATTCTCTGGTTTGCATACCAGTGTTTACTGCATGAGCAGAATATTCAATTTGAATGTGAATCAAGGTTGCATCTCGAAAACAATGTGTTGCTTCATTTGATTTGACAAAGACGCGCTGTTTCCAGACACCTCCATAGAAGGCGCGCTAATGAGCGCCTACAGTGACATTCACCCACCAATTTCTACTCAGAAGATGCATCAGGTAAGCTTGGTTTGGTTCTTTGGGTCGGATTGCATTCTCACTAGAAAGGAACTTCGCCAGACTTCGTTTGGAAGCGGACTGAGACCACCCTCTCAAGATGGTTTTGGTCCGCTTGTTTTGGTCTGCATCCCAGTGCGATTGCTGCTTTCATATATGCCCAAACAAAACAAACTTGGGGGGGAAATGCTCCAGGGTCCAAAATAAAGGCTCCAAATGAACTAGGTGTGAAAATGCCCAAAGACAAGACCAAGACCGAGGGTGGTCAAAACAGACCATCAAACTGATAAACTCTTTTCAAGCAAACAAGTGAAGCAGGGCATAGGAAATTGGAAACTGATATCCGAGACCAAGACAGAGAAAAATTAGGTCCTGAGACCATGAGACCGATAACTCTGGGTAATACTCACCGCTAACGTCAGAGTACACAGCTCATAGAGTACGCATCCCACTGACCAAATGTCACTGCAAACAAAGCATGCGTCATCATCTTTTTGTTATTGGGACTGTTAAATTGCTGTTGTCAGGTTAAGAACTTGTCTTCAAAAAGTTAGATGTACAGCACCAAAAAGTCAAAAGTTATCAATAATTTAGAAAGCCCTATTTTCAGATTAACAGAAATGCATTTTTGAAAATATATCAAAGTTTTTAAAAGGCTTACATAAATCCTAGGGTTATAAAACGTGTTCGATCTAAAAAGCACCACATGAATCTTCTGTTCAGTAAAAGTATAAAAATTACCAAAAGATTTTATTTTTTGTGACAGCAGTGAAATGGAAATGGGGCTGTTCATGTAATTATATTAAAATCTCCTTATTTATAATTCCTGTCTTTTTAAGAGACTTCACGTTGATTAATGTCAACAAAATCAAAACTAGTGTTATTGTTCCATCAAGCTGAAAAATATGAAGACTTTAATTCCAAAATTAGATAGCAATCACTAAAAAAGGTGACGCCCTCTCTTAGAAAATGAATGATAGTGCAAAATTAAAACATAAGGAACCTTTGAAGTAGAAAGCAATTTAAGTCATTGGCTGTCAAAATGATAATAATAATAATAATAATAATAATAATAACAACAACAACAATAATAATATTGTTAATAATATTAATAAAACAGTTCATAATATATTTATAATATATTATCATAATTTCTAAGAATATATTTATATAGCACTTTTCTTAACAAAGTTACAAAGTGCTGAACACCAAAAGATTCAAACAATGACATAAAATACAATATATAAATAAAAAAGAAATAGCATGAAAAGACACTAAACAATAAAAGCCAAGAGAGAAGGACAATAAAACAATTAGGAAAAAGTAATCAATTGTGATTTAAAAGCAGTGACAGACGCAGCCCTTCTAATATTCTCAGGCAGGCCGTTTCATAACTTGGAGGCCCTCAGCACAAAAGCTCTATCTTATTTGGTCTTAAGTCTAGACTTGGGAACTGACAATTCTGAGATACTGTATATGTTGGGGCCAAGCCATGTAATATTTGTTACCAAAATGACAAAAAAAAATGCATTTTGAAAAGAAAGTCATAAAATCTGTAATGCAGGGATATTGAATGTGTGCCATGTACTGTAGGGCCGGGCGTATGCAGGTTTTCATTCCAACCAAGACAACACTAGGTGATTTTACTGATTAGCACAGCTTCAACCACAGAGGAGGAACTAATTAGTGAAATCATCTTTGGTTGGAATGAAAACCAGCATACTCTCAGCCCTTCATGGCACATGGTTCAATACACCTGCTGTAATGTGTCAAACAGGAAAGGACACTATTTTCTCAACCAGCCAAATTGACACTGACTGTTTTACCTTTTTACCAACTAAGCCAGCCAAAGGTTTCCCAACATTCGGCTGGTGGCTGGTAAGTCATGGTGCAAAGCTCTTTACCTTTCGGATTTGTACATCCCATCTGTCAAGGTTTCTGGTGCCAAGTAACTTATTGCTCCTTTTTCCAAAGGATTTGAATTAGTGGTTGATGGAGAAGTAGAACTGTGTGAACAAAATATATATATTACAGGGTAATAAACAACTGTATTGTAATTGATAAATATATTAATGAAGAATGTAATGAGGTTAGATAAAAAAATAAATAAATTATACAGTACTTTTCACCAACTTTTCCAAATCCACCCAAGCGCACTGTTCCAAATTCAGTCAGAAATATAGTCTAAAAAAAAATGTAAAATCTTAGCTTTAAATTAGATATATATGAGATATATATATATATATATACATATTTACCTTATCTTTACTAATTAATGCTTAAATAAATAGTAATAAAGCAGTAATCAACCACGTATTAGTATTTTAGCTCCTTATTAAGTGTGCTTCCGTCATGATCAGGTAATATGCTGACAAATAATTACTTTTTTAATTACAAATCCAAAACTGCAGAGTTGCTGATTATTGATTTAAATTAATAATCATTACCTCCTCAATATATGTAAAATATTTAAAAAGCAATGGGTTAAGATAGTTAAGATGGTTAACCATCAGTGTGAATGTGTGCAGTACCTTTGGCATCAGGTCTTTGTGAAGTAGACATTTATCATGAATGTGCTTCATAGCCATACAGATCTGAACGAGCCAGTTCAGTATCTATCACAAAAGGAAGAGTTTGAGAAAACAAATGACAAATACTTTTAATTGATCTCACAGAATTAAAAAAAATAAAAAATTTGAGATTAAATAATCTTGTATGAATTTACATAAACTCAAACACATTTTAACTTTAGCAAAGTGAGAAAAACTTTACCTTTTTCTGCCTTGCCGTTATTTGTTCCTATTATTCTTCTATTTATGCATAATTCTTCTCTAGCCACAAGAGCATTTGTTACATCTTTAGTCTGGGCACTGTGGCTTTGACTCTCAAACCTCTTACTCTTCCTTGTTTGTAATGTTGGTGACAAAGGAATATAAATACATTCTACTGTCACAGTTATTATAAGTCGCTCTGGATAAGAGCTAAATAAGGGTAAATTTGAAATGTATTTTATGTTGGATACCTGAGACTCCTCAAACTCTCCTCCAGATTCTCTCTTCTCTTTGATCTTTTCAGCGAGGCTTCCTCCCTGACAATAGTCCATCACTATGTAGTAAGTGTCCTCATCTGTGAAAAATGGGAAATGTAGAATTTGTGAGCATTTTCAAAGCAGTCATCTTCAAAATATTACCACTATAAGATAATTCTCACTAATAAAACAATGATGAGCCGTATTACATGAATTAAAATTCATATATATTCATATTATACATGAGAAAGGATATTCAACATATTTTTATTTTATCAAATGGTTAGATTTAAAGATTTTGTTTTATTGTTTTTTTTTAAATACTTCTATTTATACTTTATACTTCTATAGTTTTAGGTTAGATCCAGTCAACGCAACACAACTGGACTTGATTGGCACCAAAACAACTGCTTCAATCATTCCAATTAAGAGCTCAGCTACACCAAGTGTGTTTCTAGCCGTTGAGCTGCGGTCACACCAGCGCAAAAAAAAAATTGCCCCTCATTAATTTCAATGGAGGAAGGCATGCATTTGCTTCCTGCTGTGAAAAAGTTCATTCCAACTCAACTGAGACACTACTAGCTGAAATGCTACAATCACTTTCTAGAATTGTAAAAAAACTTTTTAGAAATGTGAGTGTGTTTGATGTAGTATGGTATATGATATGTATATTATGTAATATATGTATATTATGTAGTATGGTGTATAGCATATAGTGATAGCCCTTTGAGACATGCATATAATGAAGGGGATTATATAAATAAACTTGACTTGACTTAAATTAAATTTAGCAGGTGAGAATATGTGGAGAGGTTGGCTAATTGTTGCTTCACCTCTAGTCAGAGCCACCGCGGGCTGTCATCAGGGAGAGAAAAGACCAGTGTTGTGCCAACATTTGTATCCTGTAAAAAATGGGTTTCTTTGGCGGTGTGTCCTCATTCTGTAGTCAGTGTATTGTTTTGCTTGGGAAATGACAATTGCATTAATTTATAGCTTGACTTCCTTGTAGAATTAATGGGCACTTGTGGTTTGAGATAATAAAATTTCAAACATGCGTGATCTCCGTCCAGTAGGAGGCAACTAGGTAGGTTACTTTTGGGAAGCCACTTTCATTCTTTGTAATCCCCTGAAATGTTTTTAAAGTGTTGTTACTGTTTGAAAGGTCAGCGATAGGAAAATAATCCACAGAAACTGAAATGATTTTGTTGTTTTGTTCCTTAAAATCGAGGTGAAGTTTTTGGCACAAATGACTGTAGCTCTGGCTACATGGTTAGTATTGACAGTATTGACTGGAGCTTTTTCAGCTTAAAGTGAGCGGCTGTTTTCAGCTGATTGTAGTCTAAGTGTGCTTGCTATCTATAAATTAAAGTGCAATCAGCTCAATGTCACTATAGAATGACGTAAATGAAGTTGTTCTATCACAACTTGTGTAAGCTCTGTAATACTGTGTGCATCTTGAGTGTGTGTGCAGAGAGAGAGAGGGTTTGTTGATACTAATTAGTTTAATCTCAATATGTTATTTGAGTTTGCAGCAACATAAATGTATGATGTTGAAATGGACACTTCATAGACACTCGGGTAGTGCAGCTCAGAAAAACTCCTCACTGGTGAAAAGAAGCGGCTGGCAACTCCACATGTTTTGGAGGAGACACATGGTAGTCTACACCCGTGCAATGACCACAACCCAGGAGCACATCAGGAATTGGGAGAAAATATAGAAAAAGGCATTAAAAAGAAATGGACACCAGTGGATTAAGTGTAATCTTGTTTTAAAGCAGTACATTAAAAAATAAATTCATGAAAAAGTAATAATACACTAAATACACTAAATTTCTCAAGGCTTACCTTGAAAATAATTATTGCTGCTCACAATATGAGGATGGCTTGTTGTCTTGAGGATTTCTATCTCTGCCATTAATTCTGCAACAGCGTTCCTGGGGATCTGTTTAAAACACCACTGGCATAAGAATAGTCTGGCAGAATGGCCTGGTGGTCAGAGCAACAATCACTTCTCAAGTCTTGCCCATGATTGTCATTCATATGGATGAGTAATTGACATCCTAATGTTCGATTTTAGTTTCACATATTCAAATAAAAAAAAAATGTAGATACCTTGATATCAGCTATTTCACAATTATCTGACTAACTTGGCAAACCGCTGGTTAGCACTTCTAGCAGACAATACAGTGTTGTGCAACAAACTGCTTACCAGATATTCCCAGTACACGTCTACACAAAACTCTAACTTCATTCGCACCTAGTAGCAACAGCGCAAATATGGATACATTTGACCTTAATTATGAATGATCGGCCGAGGCAGAAGATTGGGAAGGAAGTAAGCTGAAATCGTCTGTGCTAACCTCAAAGTAGCTAGCTAGCTTGCAGTCGGGAAACAGTTTACCTGTTGCTTGGCAACACTTGGTAGTGGAATCCTGAGGGAACTATTTTTGTTGGCGGAGACATGTAACAGACAAAAATCATCTGTTGTCTCAAATTACCATTACTTGATGCAATATCACACGAGAGGGAGTGCTGTTGTACTGTATATCAGCACGGCTGTGATTCGGTCGTAGGCACGAGGCCGCAGCCGTGCTTAATTATGCTTAATTAGACAGTAGTTACAGTTACATCTCCCAGGAGGTGTCATCCAGTTTCTTTTATTATTATCAGTACCGACCTTATAATTATCAACTGCTACCCGGTCCTTACAGGACATTTGGATAATTTCCCAGTGAAGAACCTCAGAGGTAATCAGAGTTATAGCTATGCCTAACAGAGGGTATCATGTAGTTATTAGTACCTACCCAGTCCTTACAGGACATTTGGATAATTTAAGATAGATAGAAGATAAGTACCATTCACTTGTTAGCAGAGAACGATCCCTAGCTAGCTAGCTACCAGTCACAGCCTAAATGCTTGCAAATGCTTATTTTTTTATCGGTTGAAACTCAGTATCATAAACTATGAACCTTCAATGTCAGAGGTATGTCCTCACTATTTTTGCATGTTCTAGGTAAGAAATTAGTGTTTTTCCTTGGAAAATTTCACATTGTGCATGTCACTTGTGGACTATTTTTCATTTTATGGTTTATCTGATTTTGTATTTTTTTTTTTTTTATCATTTTACCTTCAGCTATTTTGTTAAAATATGAACCCTGTGTCCTCACTATTTTGTCATGTTTTAAGTAAAAAATAAAAGAACTGAACCAAACACTGTGTGCAAACTTGACCATTATTCCATGTTTATACATTAAACTTAAGCGTTGAAAATGTGTGGGTTAGACGTTGTATTAACTTGGAAATATGCCATCGACTTCACTACAGTATACGGTGCTTAAAGGCCGAAATTACTGTACAATGTCTAGTAAACTGCTTGCAATAGTCCATCACCATAACATGGATCCTACGCGGGGGCTTTTTCCACAGGACATGGTAAGTTATCGGTTATAGGCATGAGGTTACTGTGAAACTACTGGGGAAGGTTTGCTTTAGTATACGGTGCTCACCTGGTGAAGTTACTGCAGTAACTGCAGTGAAATAACAGAAAATGATTTGACATTTTGAAACTCATAAATGTCTTGTAAGGACTGGATAGGTAGGCTATACCGTAAGGACTGGATAGATACTATGAAACTACTGGGATTGGTCACACATGGATTCTTCTCGTAAAACTCATTAATCTCCTGTAAGGTACTGTAAGGACTGAATAGTTACCATGAAACTACGCCTGGGAAATTTTTGAGATATTTGGAATTATTTGAAAAACACATTTTTAACATCTCCTCCTACACCGTTTGACCGATTACCACCAAAATCAGTCAGTAGCATCTATGGTCCTAGGCTCTTTAAATTTTGTTCATAGATTGTTGATATCTACTTTCGTTTTGATGATATTAACTCTTTGTTAATATCGTATAAATGTTAAAGTTGTGAAGGAGGCGTGGTTTATAAGCTAAATTGTGATAACTTCATAGTCTGTCATAGATTGTCCAATCATCATGAAACTTGTACAACTTGATCACATGTAATGAAGGAACATGTGTCCAAAGCCATTTTAGGACTGACCAATAAGGGGTGTCACAAAGGCCATAAAACTGAATTTCCTAATCTAATTGGTGAAATTGCACGAAATTTGGTACGCATGCTCTAGGACCATGTCCTAGTCAAAATGTGAAGATTGGTCATTAGTGAAAGTGGGCATGGCCTATGACATTTTGGCTTATAACTCAAACAGAATTTCACAAATCGTCATTAAACTTGGTATGTGGAACTATGTGGAACATGCACACCAATTTTCATACAGATCTGACCAGATTTTGCCCAACAGCAGCATTTTGAGTGTACAGCTTAACACAGTAAAGCCAATACGAAGTTGGATATTGACACATTTTAACTTGCTATTACATGCTTCAGTATCAGAACTTGATAGCTTGAAGCCCACGCATTTTCTCCAGAAAATGCACTTTTCTAGTTTACAAATGTGTTGCGGTGTCTGTGGTCAGAAAAGTTTGCTTTGCAGCTTTAAAGAATGCATACATAAAACTATATATATATATATATATATATATCTATGGATCGCGCTGTTGGTCGGTCGGTCGGTCGGTTGCTCTGTTCACTGCTTTATGGGTCACGTGGGTGAAAGGGAGTTAGACTGCAGACTCTCAATCGGGAGACCCAAGTTTGATTCCCGGCAGGTACAAAAATTCAATGTCACGGCACTGTTAGACTCTTAGTCTTGTGTGGCCCATGTTTCAGTCCAGGAGGCAGACAAAATTGCATGTTACCAGAGTAACATCTCTCTTAGAGGAACCCCAAAGCCAGTCACCAAGGGTTCTATCTGACCTTGGCTCCTGTGACAACTTCAGGATAAAAAAACATTAAAACAAACACCATGCTAAGCCGACATGATATCATAAAAAGTTGTGAAATGAGCACAAAATCTGAAATGCAGATTTACGTGCTGTGGACATGAATTATTTTGAAAATTAAATTCCTCCACCATGAATTGAATTCTGTGACAATAACAGAACTTTAGCTAAAAATGTAAATTTCACTCATGGTAGAAATTTACTTTGTAGAGGCTGGGAATTGAACTCCGTTCGCCGGCATTGAAGTAAAATGCATGCGCACATAGCACGTAACGGCGGCTGATATGAGGTATGATGTCTTCACTTCTTGTTGGGACAGAGGTGTTTACGTGTAATGTCCAACCTGATTTGTAGGAGAGTGATTTCCAACTCATCTTTACTTGTAATGGACACACCCATGTAACAACAGCAAGAAGAACTGAATGAAATCGAAATTTGACAATTTCAAAACAGCAGTTATATATATATATATTAGTTCTTATGGATGACTTACGGTGACTGGGAAAGGCTTTGGGTTCCTCTGATGAAAATAAACTGTCATCTTATTATGTTGGTAACATGCAGTTTTGTCTGCCTCTGAAGCACTGGCCATCTCTTTTTTTTTTTTTTTTTTTTTTCACCTTTATTTATTCAGGGGGAGTTTCACTGAGAGCAATGCTCTCTTTTTCAGGAACGCCCTGATCACATTCACGCACATTCACACCTGGAAGCTGACAAGTACAACCACAGTCTGATCTGCTGGCCACTGAGCAGCTCCACTGGAGCGGTTGGGGTTAAGGGCCTTGCTCAAGGGCACCTCAGTGGTGGTAATGAGGGAGGGGGAAGCGCTGCTTTTCACTTTCCCCACCCAGATTTATCCTGCCGGTCCGGGGGATTGAACCGACAACCTTCCAGTCACAAGCTTGCTTCTCTAACATTTAGTCCACCACTGCCTCTTGTTAAGAGGAAAAAAAACCCCCAAAAACCCCAAAGATGATCTACATATTCTTTAAAGACTCAACAAGAGCTTTACTGATCATTTGAGGGTGTAAACAGTTTGTTTGGAAAAATAGACCTGGCGGTAAGTATTACAGATAATTGTGAAATAGTTGATCAAGGTATCTTGATGGTTTGAGTTTGAATATGTGAAACTAAAATTGAATATTATGGAATGTCAATTGAGAGGTGATTTAATGACAACTTTTAAGGGGTTTTCCCTGCCTCTTACAATACCCTGATGAAGTGTCTATCGCCCTAAGTACACTGATCAAATTTATTTTCACCTTCCATAGATAAAGGGTTAACAGGGTTACAAGGGAAACAGTTTTCCAAAAGATCCAAAAGATCCTGTCTGGCTTCTTTCAAAGATCCTGTGGTAAAAAAATCTGCCAAGGTCTCAGTTCAACATTCGTTTACAACTTTCCTTCAAATACAGAAGAATGCAGATTGTGAGATTTTGGAATGTGTGCATCATATTTTAATATGAAATAAAGGCAAAATGTACAGGAGCTCAGCACTTACCATTGCCCATTTGATCTCTCTTATGAGAAATGTGTCTCTTTCCTTTGTGACTACAACACCATTTTCTGTTTCTCTTTCAAAAATGTAGCCATGCTTCTTAAGAATGCTCTGTTCACTCCCCATCTTTGTGGTTATCGCCTTGTGACACACATATATACACCCACCCGCACACACACACACACACACACACACACACACACACACACAATTCTTAATTCTAAAACACCATGTATCCATTGTGTGGGAAAAAAATGTGACCTGAATTTGGTTATTTCAATAATAAAACAAATATAATCTATAGTTTTACAACTTTGTAAGCTATACTGTAGTCATACGACAACTTCAGTAATATTCAGTAGTTAGTGTTATTGTCATGACAGTAATATTTTTTTCTATATAAATGTATAAATCCAAGTTTGTGTTCTACAAAATCTCTCTAAATATATAATATCTATCTATCTCTCTAAATATATAATATAATATAATACAATATAATATAATATGATATAATAGATAATGTAATGTAATAAAATATAAATACCCAAATGTAAAGCCCATACGTGACCTGACAGCATTGAATGATGTTCTATAATAACCAAAACTAAACTGTAGAGTTTATATAGGAAAGTGTAAAAAAGGGGAGTTTATGTGGTTTCCTGTTTTGTAACTTCCTACTACTACTATGAGATGATCAGATACTGTACGAAACAGTACTACATTCTAACAGACAAAAGCTAATAAGATGAACAGTAAAAATGACAAAGATGCAAGCCCGCCGTCGCAATCTGGTAGAATGTAATACTATACAGAATCTAATTGTATCTGAGCTGATGTAATCTAAAATATAAATACCCAAATGTAAAGCTCACACATAACCTGACAGCACTGAATGATGCTTTAGTCTAAAGACCCATTCACAGAGATAACTCTACAGGGCTCCACACTAACTTTTTCCACTAGTAGCACTGGTGTTACCTACAGAACATCTAGTAACACCAGCACAAGAGTCAATAGCACCAATTAAATTGACAGAATATATTAATATATATTGTTTTTATCATTTTTATCTTTATTGTATTACTGATCAATGATCAACTTTGATTTAAATAAAGCAACCCGTGAAGAAAAAGGGGTTTGGCTAGAGAATAAATAAATCAATTAATTAATTAATTAAAATAGGGCTTTCAGGAGCAGTACATATTTTACCACTTAAAATAATTAACATGCAGAGTACAATTATTTTTCTTTGCAGTTTGCTTTGTTGCTGCATAAATCAGGTGTATAATACTGATTCACATTGTCTCTGTTATACAACAAAATACAGTGGGACCAAAAAAATGCCAAATGTGCAAGGCAATGAAGTATCATTGGAAGGCTTTTCCTGAAAAGCAGCTGCAGGTGTGTGTTGTAAATGGAAGTGTTGTGCCACCGCAAACTAAGTTGTTGGAGAGCATTTGATTCTCCCAGCTCCTCTCTCCTTTGCAGCAATTAATGAATCAAAATCCTACAGCTCTGTTGTTTATTACTTTAGAGAGTAAGTAAAGTAAAAGCAAGTCAGTAAAAAATTCATCCTCCATTTCGGTCTGAAAACTCACACGCCAAAATAAAACAATATTGTTGTAGTGTGAATGCTTGAGCAACAATCTATCATTATAGTTGTCTGTATAGTTATCAATCTAGATGTGAATGGGCCTTAACAACCAAAAGTGAAATATAGAGTTTATATGAAAAAGGGAACAAAAGTGTGTGTGTGGTTTTTTTTTTTTATGGTTACCACCCATGTGAAGCCATATCCTGTTTTGCATCTTCATACCACAACCAGACATCATTAGGCAGTGAGAAAGTACATCTGTCACATGTTTATCATTTATACTACCAGATAACCAGAGTTCTATTTCACACAGGCTTCGCCCTCTAATGGGCTCTAATGGCTTAGGGACTGTTCGTTGGGGGGGTGGGGGGGGGCTGGGGTGAGACATTTTTTCTATCTTGACCCTCCTCGGAGCTACAAATATTTTTCCTTGAGCCTCCCTGAGTGACTGGGGGAAAATGCATGACCCTCCCCAGTGAGAATTTTTCCGTTGAAAAGACGTTTAAAAAATGACTATGGTCACCGGTGAAAAGACGTTCAAAACAGGTTTAAAAGTTAAACTTTTTTCACCAACTATTTGAAGACATTGATTGAACGTTCACATTTAGACCATATTTCACTGGGATATTACACCGGTGAAATATGGTCTAAATGTAGACAACATCTCCTCCGTCTCCGTCACGGCTGCATCCTTCACCTCCGCCGCTCTACCTCATCCATCGTTGAAACTAGACTTCCCCAACGTGATGAGGATGGCCACTGAGAACGCCGGGATCGTGCTTCCGCCCCCCTGAACCCCCTCGCGCCGCTGATCGCCTGGCCCAGGGAGTCTATCGGTGGGCGGCAGAGACCAAGCCGGTCTTCATCACCCCCGCTTTGGAAGAGGTTTGGGCGGCTGTGGAAGCATCCTGGAAGAAGTCGTTCCGCTGCAAGGCTCCTATCTCCGGCCTCTCTGATTTTTCCAATGTCCACGGGAAAAGCGCTTTCTGTCGCTCTGGTGTTCCCCCACTCGATGACGCGCTGGCCGCTCATTTTTCTCCTGGCTCAACCAGCTGGTCTGGCAGCAGGAGACATGCTCCTCCTCAACCCAGAGACAAGGAGACGGTGGAATTTTATTAAGTTTTTCCACCTGGCAGCCCAGACGGCAGCCATGGCCAATAACCTGGGGCTGCTGGGGGTATCCTTATCCACCGTGTCGACTGGAAAAGCCTCCCTCTCCGCTTCTGAATTGGATCATGTATCCCGTATTGCGGGACAGATGAACAATTTAACCAGGGGAATCGCCGCCACCGCTGGATGCGCCATGGCTCTGGCTACCGTCGGTACTCGGCACGTGTGGCTCGGTCTGACAGCCCTTAAGAAGAAGGACAAGGAGGACCTGCTGGGTGCTCCGCTGTCGTCTGATGGGCTCTTCGGCGCATCCGTCACCTTGGCTATGCAGCGTTTCCAACGCTTAGAGGAGGAAAAGGCTCAGTTGCGCCGTCATCTGCCGTTGGCGTCTTCTTCCGCCAAGCAGAAGACTTCCTCCCAGGACCCAAGGGAACGGCGTACGGCGGCGTCCAAGAGGCGTGGACGGCGTAATGTGGCTTCCTCTTCCGCTACATCCTTCTCTCGCTGCCCGCCGGCGTCCGCGACGCAGCCCGCCCCGCCACCGGCTCGCTCCGATGGCGAAGCTCCTCCTCCGCCACCGGCCCAGAGAGGACCCCGGGGCTCCCGTCGACCGCTGGCTTGTTCTTGGAAGGCTGGGAACCAGCCGCCCAGGAAGAAGCGATACTGACTGCCGGAGGGGGGAACCGACCCGGCTTGCGAGGCTTCTGTTCAGCCCCAGCCGTGTGGTAGTGGCGTTGTCCGCGCATCCCCCTACAATGTTCCTGGATATGTTCCCATTGTGCCTTATGTGAATGATGTTTTTGTTTGTAATAAAACCAATTACTTCTACCATAAAGAGCCTATTCCTACCACCCTGACTGCCGATTGCTCTCTGTCCTCCTCCCACAAGGGACACCGACCAGAGCGGCGATCGCAGTCATCATTTTGCTCTCTGCTCTCTTCCCACATGGGAAGCGTGGCTGAGCAGCGATCGGTTCGGTGGTGCCCCCCTTCCCCCCCGGTCTTCGGACCGAAATGGGATGGCTGACGGTCTCAGTATCACCAACCCACCCTGCTGTCCCACGGGACAACAGGAAGGAAGCCGGAAGGCTTTTACCGTTCTGCCTGTCTTCCACACGGAAAACACAGCAGAGCGGCGGGCGACTGATACGTTGCGTAACCACTCCCCGCTCTACGGTCTCGTGAGTTGGCGTGAGTTGGAGGCTGGTATCAGCAACGTTGACCTACCCGATTGTGCTTCAGGATGACGGGATGCATCGCCGGGAGTCGCTCCGAACTCTCCACCTTTTTTCCATGAAAGAACGGTGAATGAACAACAGACCGGCATGCCGTTTCTTCGGCCCGCCTCACTCGTCCACAAGAACGCGGACTCGATGATGGCAGAGCGGCCTCTCAACCATTTCGGCCGGCGGATGAGCTCCAGATGGCAGATCCTTCGTGAAGCACGGGGAATCAGTCGCCCGCCCGGCTCGAACGAGAGGTCGGCCCCTGGCCTCTCGTCTCCGACGGCAGGCTTGATTTCTCCTAGACGCCGGCCAGTGTATACGGAGCGAGAGCGGACGAGTTTTCAAAATACTCCGCTCCCCCGCTCATTGGACCGTTCTGCTGATGTCATCGCTGCCTCCCCTCAGAGGCAAGTGGACGTGTGTGAGGACAGTCTTTCTCACACAGCGTTGTCAACGCCGTTCTCCCTCTCCGCCGCCTACTCCGCCTCGAAGCGAATAAAGGATGTCAAAGGGGACTGTGTGTTACACTATGGCGAGAACGCCGTCTGCTGATTCTAATCCTGTTTTTGCCACTGAGCAAATAGCGGCGGCATCAGACAACAGCTATGTGAGTATGGAAGCGAGGCTTCAGATGCCGGCGGGCCATTCATTGGCTGCCGAGCCTCTCCAGCCCGTTTGCCTCCGGCCCCCCATGGGCCGTTCTGCCCCTACCGGGCAGCTCGGCGGCGGTGAGGGCCGAGGCTGCATACAGAGAATTTCTCTCCTCCGCTCCACAGCTGTCTGCTCACCCCCTGACAGATTTTTATCAGGAATGGCGAACCCAGTGTGTTGACAGAATGGATGGACAGGACGTTACGACCCGCTCGTCATGGCCCGCTCGAAAGAATGGGCTATTTTCCACAGTGCAATTGGTGCAGCACTTAACCAGGTTAGGTTTTGCCATCAATTGGAAAAAGAGCGCACCCATACCAAGCCAACAGGTATATTTGGGAGTGCAGCTGGACTCCGCCACACTACGGGCGTGTCTGTCAGATCCCAGACAGACGGCCTTGTTGGAGGCAGTTCGGCGGGCGAGACAGGGTAGAACAGTGACGGCTTTGACCGTCATGCGGCTCCTGGGTCTCATGGCGGCGGCTCACCCTGTGGTTCTACTGGGGCTGCTCCATATGAGACGCCTTCAGAGATGGTTTGGCCGTTTGGATCCACGATGTCACAAACGTCGCATGGTAACCATCCCCCCAACAGCCAGGAAGGACCTGGCATATTGGGGGACCCCCCCAAATACTGGTGGAGGGAACACCGCTGGAGAGAGTGACCTGGTGGCTCCGCCCTGAACAGTTCCCCAGTTTTGCGGGGCATTGTCTCGAATGGAGCGATAGGCGCGATGCCCAGCCTGGGACAGCCTCTCAGGGTTTGGTTCCTGAGAGGGACAGACTGATGCACGCTGGACTGGCTGCGGATGTGGTGCAGACCATCCAGGGCCAATGTTCAATTGGATCTGTTCTCTCTTTCCTCCAGTGCCTGCTGGAAAGGGAGCTGGCGCACTCCACTATTAAAGTGTATGCATCAGCAATCTCTTCCTGCCATGAGGGGTTTGGAGAGAGGTCGGTTTTCGGCCACCCCCTCATGAAGCATTTTTTGCAGGGGGCTAGGAGAAAACGCCCAGTGCGTTCCACTGCCCTCCAGTGGGAACTGCCTTTGGTCTTGGAGGCTCTGTCTAAGGAGCCTTTTGAACCGATTAGGCAGACTTCTCTTAAGCTGTTGTCGGTCAAGATGGCTCTGCTGCTTGCTTTGACCTCAGCTAAGAGAGTTAGTGACTTGTGCGCTCTTTCGGTCCATCCCAGCTGTTTGCTGATACGTGGGGACCTGAGTGGCACCACACTCAAACAGAATCCGTCTTTTGCACCCAAGAACATCAATAGTTCTTTTCGGTCTAGGACGATTCAGCTGGAGGCTTTCTATCCTCCTCCTCATGGTGAGGATAGAGAGGAGAAGCTGCACCGTTTATGCCCCGTGTGTGCGTTGGCATGTTATGTGGAACACACAGCCACGGTGAGGCGCACACAGCAGCTTTTTGTGTGCTATGCAGACAGTGTGGCTGGCAAGCCCCTGTCAAAGCAGAGACTCGCCCACTGGCTCTGTGAGGGAATATCACAGGCTTATGTGCTGGCGGGTAGGGACCCTCCTGCAGTCATCCGCGCGCACTCAACACGGAGTGTGGCTGCGTCAACAGGTATGCTTAATAAGCAATGCTTAATAAGCATTAACTAACCCTTAATTAACAGTTAACTTATGTGTCTGGTAATCATTTACTAATGGTGTCCATGTTAACTAAGGTATTAATTTATACATTATTTAATAGTCATCTTTATAAACTATCAAATAATGTATAAATTAATACCTTAGTTAACATGAACACCATTAGTAAATTACACATTAATTTACTAATTTACTAATTATTAAAGGGTACATTACTTAATTAATGTACCCTTATTGTAAAGTGTTACCCAGGATGACCTTTCGTGCATATAAAGAAGATAAAACTATTCAAATGAAGGATCTACAAATGGATCAGGGAGGGATGCTGTCTACTAAATTACTGATTTACTGCAGTGCAAAAGAAGCTGATGGAAAACAATTAAGGAGAGACAATGTGATAATAACCAAGCCTCTTTGATAAAATGGAAATGCAAAAATACAAGTTGTTTGAGATTTATAGGGGGAAAATTGTATGGTGGATAGCGTACATACAATTTTATAAATATTATTTTTTGGCATCCACACTTTTAGTCCTTTGTACATAATGTAACTTGTAATGGAAAAATACAGCAGGAGCCTAATTGTAATGGAAAAATACAGCAGGAAACCTTGTCCCTTTCCTGACCCTGTCCTGACCAGATGTCAATTCAAAGAAGCTTTATTCGAATCAAAGAGGCTTTATTGGCGTGACCATATTGATGTACAGTAATTGCCAAAATGTCCCTATATGTGACAAGTAAAACCTTGTTCCTGTCCTGATCGGATGTTCCTACATGTGATGTGCGACAGAGACTTTATTACATTTTTAGATTTTATTACATGTTTGACCATGCTTTAACCTCATCATATGAATAGAGTTGTTTTGTACTTCTGTAAGTGCAATAGGCGTGGAGGGTGTTAAGGAACAGCAAAATGTATAAGAGGGAACTGGGAGAAGAGGGAGTTGCTCACTCAGCCTGAAACTATGTTGAAGGTTGTTTGTGCCCACCTGCAGGTGTAACGAATAAACCCAGAAAGGACACTCTCTTGTTTCTCAAGTCTCTTTTATTACAGAAAACTTCCACCACATAACTTTTTATTGTGGAATCTACGCACAGTTTTATAAATGTTTTCAGTGGCAAAGAGCTGAAACAGAGACATCTAGTTGCTTTTACATTTACTAGAACAGTCACAATCAATACTGTAGGTAGCCAAAAAAAGAAAATATATTTTAATTGATTGCCTGTTGATATAATCTATACACGACTAGAATTATCATTTAATTAAGATTTGTGAAGAGTGACTCTCCGTGGTTAACACAGTTAAACTTCAAATTGAATTCTGAATTGAATTGAATTGAATTATTCATGTATTTATTGGTAAGTAATAATTTATATTACATTAATTTATATCCATTTTTTTTTACATTGATTTCACTAATAAAACTGTATACTTTGATATGGAGTGGTCTTGCATATTTAATACAAAAAAAGAGAAATATCAATGCAAATACATAATTATAAAGACAAAAAAATCTTGTGAACTTTGTATTATTTGGGTTTTCAGAGCAATCAGTCACACATTAAAATGAATTTGTTTCTTTGCATATCCATCTGATCATCTGAAGCCAGAAGCAGTCCCTAGGAGTAGCTTGCTCAAGGACACTTCAACAAGGAAGCACACACTGACTGTTGTTGGATCTGTAACCTTCGGGTTACAGAACCATCTCTCTAGTTCTTTAATGAAGGGATAATTGAAATGGCATCTTTCAGCTCATCCAAGACTTGCTGCAACTCCTCTGCCGTTTCCCTGATTGATCGGACAAATTTCATGATCTCAAATCTGACTGGATCAGCCTGTGGGTTAGATGTGGCCTCCAAAGTGGAGGGCACTGGTGCAGAGCTGTCAGAGATGGGCACTAATGCTGCGGTGTAAGCCGCAGCTACTACCTTAGAACAGGTTTTGTCTTTTCCCACTGCTGCCTTTGCCTGTCTAATGTGATAGATCTCCTTAGCATCCATGGCAATGAAGAAGATATCTACTACAATAAATAAACCAGAAAGCACACCTGTTGCTACCTCTGCCACACGAACTGCCCTGGCTGTCTGTGCTGCCACCCTGCCAATGTTCATCACTTGAACTAGTCGGATCAGTTCAGAAATGCCGCCCACTCCTCTTCCTGCCCTGATGCCAAGCCTTACCAGGTTTTCTTTACTGAAACTGCTGTCCTCAAAGTCAGCAGAGTCACATATTTTCCTGAGTATCTCTAAGCCCTCTGTGATCTCCTGAAGCCACACAACCACAGCGCTTTTTTTTCCATCAAACTCTTTAATGATGCTTCGGATAGCTTTACGATCAGAGGATTGGTTGACCATATTAGTGATGTTTGAGACACCAGCAGTGGCCCCACCAGCTACAGCCACCCCTATACCAACCCCAGTGACAATAAGGGAGGCCCCGACAGTGAAGGGGGCCAGAATAAGGCCCACTATGGACGTAATCCCCCCATTAGACCGATCACTCCCCCCGTCAGACTGCCAATGGTGGTGCCCTGGTGCACACGCTCCAAACCGTCTGCCACATCTCTCAGCTTGTCCAAGTTGGTCTGAAGTTCCTCCACAGTTGCTTTGCTCTATCCAAGAAACATAGAACGTGTCAGTGGACAAACAGATAGAAATAGGAATAGGTAGATATTCAAAAAGTCTCATATTTCACTGTCAGTTGATCGAGAGTAGCCAAAAAAAGGCTACAGCTGTGATACTAATACAGGAAAGTTGGCAGGATGAGTGTGAGATGTGGGATGTTTTTATAGGGTAATTAAGTCAAACCTTTTTTGAGAGAAAACTAATAATAAAGGGTCTTCCCAGAATCTCGCTGGCTGATGGTCGTAAGTCATCATCTTTCCTGAATATGTCACTCAGGAGTTCGCAGAGCTCAGGTGAGTAGCACTCTGGGAGAGACGGGTAAGGACCACCCTGTTTGATTAATGTTAGGAAACACAGAAAGTTATAAAAGACCGATGACAGAAAAAATTAGGTTATATCAAAGTTGGAGTGAAGATCATCCCAGTCGAGACTAAGACAAGATCAAGACCAAGGTTGGTCAAAACAGACCACCAAACTGATTTTCAAGCAATGTTCCTAATCCAACTTTGCCTTTCTGTTCAGCCATTTGAAAGAGACAAAGATTCAAGCAGAAATTGTCAGGAAAGGAGTTTCTTTATAGAATGTAAATGAAAGAAACATTGCTTATGAAGTTTGAGACTGATGCCTAAGACCAAGACACAGAAAAATGAGGTCCAAACCCAAGACACTGAAAACTTTGGGTAATACTTACCGCTAGCTTTATAGTACACAGCTCGTGGAGTACGCATCCCACTGACCAAATGTCACTGCAAACAAAGCATGTGTCATTATTTTTTTGTCATCAGGACTGTTAAATTGCTGTTGTCAGGTTAAAAACTTATCTTCAAAAAATCAGATGTACAGCACCAAAAAGTCAATTTATCAGTAATTTTGAAAGCCGTAGTTTCAGATGAACAGCAATGCATTTTTAAAATGTATCATGGTTTGCATAAACCCCAGGGGTATAAAACTTGCTCTATCTAAAAAGGACTGTATGAATCTTCTGTTCAAAAGTTGACCAGTTGACCAGCAGTGAAATGGAAATGGGGCATTAGGCAACATTAAAATCTTCTTATTTATAATTCCTGTCTTTTGAAGAGACTTCATGTTGATTAATGTCAATAAAATCAAAACTAGTGTTATTGTTCCATCAAGCTGAAAAATATGAAGACTTTAATTCCAAAATTAGATAGCAATCACTCAAAAAAGGAGATATCTGCTCTTAGAAAATTACTGATATTGCAAAATGAAAACATATTAAGGAGCATTTGAAGTAGCAAACAACTTAAGTCATTGGCTGTCAAAATGACACCTTTACAGATGTTTTCCTTAATATTTTTAAGATTTTGAATAATAAACTTTAAGAACTATAATATTTTTTTGTAAAATGACAAAAAAAATTGCATTTTGAAGAGGAAGTCATAATTTCTGAACATATATCATAGTAGTACGCTCAAAATTAAATATTTTAATGGTTCCCCTTTTTTTTGTTGGAACCTTCAAAAATGAAGCGAAGCCTGCAAAGCTAGTTTAGGCAGACAACTCGAGTCGCGCTGCAGTCATGTGATACACACACTACTCATATAACTCTTATCAAGCGCCCCCCTCTCAATAACACGGTCTATTTAAGCTTCCTGTACCTGCTCACTCTCTTTTGTACGGAGCCATTGGGAGAGAAAAAAGGTTATATTGAGTCCACGATTTACTGTAACGTGCGCACGTTTTAGTTCATTTGTGTGCACGAGATACAATTCGTTCCCTCGATTTCGTTTAACTGTGTATTTTAGGAAATGCAACTTAAAAGACACCTTTTAGGTATTGCAGATATGCCTAGTAAGGATTTGGTATGTTAATATCCATTGTCTGTTTACACTGAATAGGCATATCCCCTAAATATTGCAACATATTTAGCCACTTAACCTTCAGGCCATGTAAACACAATCAGGTGGCTGCAACACACCCAGGGCAGCGCCACATTTAAACATAATCACCAATATGTGCACTGACTCTTTATAAGCTCATGAAGAGCGCATGTATTTTATATCGACAGCACGATATCACTATTTCGAGGGCACGTTTTGGCAATTCGTGCGCACGTAAAGAGGAAATCGAGGGAACAAATTGTATCTCGTGCGCACGAATAAACCAAAACGAGGGCTCATTTTAACCAGATCGAGGGAACGAATTGTATCTCGTGCGCACAAAAAAAGAAAACAAGCTGAAATTGCATATAGTGCGCACGTTACAGTAAATCGTGGCCACAACATAAATTATTTTTCTCCGTACTTTTGCATTGGCAAGCTGCTGCTACACTGCTCAGACTGCTGGTTACTGCTGCTCAGTTATTGCTGCTGCTAACCATACATAATTTCATCATCCCCACCTCCACCCCAGCATCCACCTGTAGGCTCTGATTCTAGGTCTCCCCCGGGGGGGGGGAGTTCCCTATTGTCACTCCCTGCTCTCTTAGGCTAGCTAGGTGTACGCTTGCAGGGAGTGACAGGATCAGAGCCTAGATACCATACTAAATTCTGTATATATATTTGCATTCGAGTCTCTATAATCTGTTTACATGGGTTGGCAGACTGAAATATGTCCATCTTGGTAGTGTCAAGGTCCCCACTGTCTTAGAAACCTTGGAAAAGTCATGGAATGTGACAGATGCATTTCCCAGGCCTGGGACAGTTATGGAAAATGTCATGGAAATATGGTCATATTGAAGTTTGGAACATCAAGCTTGCTTGCTGGTAGATTTAGGTGCCTTTGAATGGACAATAACTGAAATAACAAATTCCATAAATGACACAAGTCCCAAGTGTACAGAAGAGGATTAGGACCACATGTGAAAAATTTATTTGAGTTCTGAGTTTATGTAATTTCACTGATTAGCACAGCTTCAACCAGAGAGGAGGAACTAATCAGTGAAATCACCTGGTACAGTCTGTGGTTGGAATGAAAACCTGCAGCCCTCCATGGTACACCATTCAATACCCCTGCTGTAATGTGTCAAACAGGAAATTAAACTATTTTCTCAACCAGCCAAAGTAGCTGTTTACAAAATTGACTGACCTTTTTACCTTTTTACTTACTTTTTACCAGACAAATATGATTTTCAGAATATTTGTCTGGTATGGCTGCTAACTTGCCAGAGCAGCTGGTAGAGGTTACAAATTTGACAGCCAAAGTCAAGGTTTACCAACATTTGGCTGGTGGCTGGTAAGTCGTGGTGCAAAGCTCTTTACCTTTTAGCAGTGTACATCTCATCTGGCAAGGCTTCTGGTGCCAAATAACTTATTGCTCCTCTTTCCAAAGGATTTGAATTAGTGGTTGACAGAGAGGTTGAACTATGTGAACAAAAAATATATTTACAATAAACAACTGTATCCTAACTGATAAATATATTAATGAAGAATGCAATGAGGTTAGATTTTGTTTTTAAATGATACAGTACTTTTCACCAACTTTTCCAAATCCACCCAAGCGCACTGTTCCAAATTCTGTGAGAAATATAGTCTAAAAAAAAAAAAAAAAGGTAAAATCTTAGCTTTAAATTATAGAAGGTATATATTACCTTATCTTCACTAATTAATGCTTAAGTATAGTAATAAAGCAGTAACCAACCATGTATTAATATTTTAGCTCTTAACTGAGTGTGCTTTCATCATGATCAGGTAATATGCTGACACATGTATAATTACTTAGAAACAAATCAAAAACTACAGTGTTGCTGATTAAATGTTCGTTCTACATTAGCTCATGCTACTCACAGGTATAGGCTAATCAATGTTGCTAATCAATTTACTTTCAACTTTGAACAGGGTTGTTTTATGGACTAACAAACTTCACCAGAGTTTCAACAGGCTTCGCCCTCTAACAGGGCTCTATTGGCTTAGCCACTCATCTAGTCGCCTCAGCGCACTGAAAATTTGCATGCACGTGCTCAGCCAATCAGGATGAGCCTATACACCCTCTATGGGGCCTCGCGCTCACACAATAAATGGCGAGCAGACCAAGCCGGTCTTCGTCGCTCCTGCCTTGGACGAGGTTTGGGCGGCTGTGGAAGCATCCTGGAAGGAGCCGCTCCGCTGCAAGGCTTCTATCTCTGGCCTCTCTGATTTTTCCAATGTCCACGGGAAAGGCGCTATCTGCCGCTCTGGTGTTCCCCCGCTCAATGACGCGCTGGCCGCTCATTTTTCTCCTGGCTCAACCAGCTGGTCTGGCAGCAGGAGACATGCTCCTCCTCAACCCAGAGACAAGGAGACGGTGGAATTTTATGGCAAGTTTTTCCACCTCGCAGCCCGTGTGGCTCGGTCTGACAGCCCTTAAGAAGAAGGACAAGGAGGACCTGCTGGGTGCTCCGCTGTCACCTGATGGGCTCTTCGGCGCATCCGTCACCTTGGCTATGCAGCATTTCCAACGCTTAGAGGAGGAAAAAGCTCAGCTGCGCTGTCATCTGCCGTTGGCGTCTTCTTCCGCCAAGCAGAAGACTTCCTCCCAGGACCCAAGGGAACGGCGTATGGCGGCGTCCAAGAGGCGTTGGACGGCGTAATGTGGCTTCCTCTTCCGCTACGTCCTCCTTTTGCCCCCCTGCCGCCGTCCGCGACGCAGCCCGCCCCGCCACCGGCTCGCTCCGATGCCGACGCTCCTCCTCCGCCACCGGCCCAGAGAGGACCCCGGGGCTCCCGTCGACCGCTGGCTTGTTCCTGGAAGGCTGGGAACCAGCCGCCCAACAAGAAGCAATACTTACTGCCGGAGGGGGGAACCGACCCGGCTTGCGAGGCTTCTGTTCAGCCCCAGCTGTGTATTAGTGGCGTTGTCCGCGCATCCCCCCACAATGTTCCTGGATATGTTCCCATTGTGCCTTATGTGAATGATGTCTTTGTTTGAAATAAAACCAATTACTTCTTCCATAAAGAGCCTATTCCTATCACCCTGACTGCCGATTGCTCTCTGTCCTCCTCCCACAAGGGAAACCGGCCAGAGCGGCGATCGCAGTCATCATTTTGCTGTCTGCTCTCTTCCCACATGGGAAGCGCGGTGGAGCAGCGATCGGTTTGGTGGTTTGGTAACCCCCGGTCTTTGGGCCGAAATGGGGCGGCTGATGGTCTCAGTATCACCAACCCAGGAAGGAAGGAAGCCGGAAGGCTTTTACCGTTCTGCCTGTCTTCCACACGGAAAACACAGCAGAGTGGCGAGCGACTGATATGTTGCGTAACCACTCCCCGCTCTCCGGTCTCGTGAGTCGGCGTGCATTGGAGGCTGGTATCAGCAACGTTGACCCACCTGATTGTGCTTCAGGACGACGGGATGCATCGCCGGGAGTCGCTCCGAACTCTCCACCTTTTTTCCATGAAAGAACGGTGGATAAACAACAGACCGGCACGCCGTTTTTTCGGCCCGCCTCACTCGTCCACAAGAACGCGGACTCGATGACGGCAGAGCGGCCTCTCAACTATTTCGGCCGGCGGATGAGCTCCAGATGGCAGATCCTTCGTGAAGCACGGGGAATCAGTTGCCCGCCCGGCTCGAACGAGAGGTCGGCCCCCCGCCTCTCGTCTCCAACGGCGGGCTTGATTTCTCCTAGACGCCAGCCAGTGTATACGGAGCGAGAGTGGACGAGTTTTCAAAATACTCCGCTCCCCCGCTCATTGGACCGTTCTGCTGACGTCATCGTTGCCTCCCCTCAGAGGCAAGCGGACGTGTGTGAGGACAGTCTTTCTCACACAGCGTTGTCAACACCGTTTTCCCTCACTGCCGCCTACTCCGCCTCGAAGCGAATAGCGGACGTCAAAGGGGACTGTGTATTACAGTCTATGGCGAGAACGCTGTCTGCTGATTCTAATGCCGTTTTTGCCACTGAGCAAATAGCGGCGGCATCAGACAACGGCTATGCAAGTGTGGAGGCGGGGCTTCAGATGCCGTCGGGCCATTCACCGCCACACTACGCCGTGTCTGTCAGATCCCAGACAGAAGGTCGTGTTGGAGGCGGTTCGGCGGGCGAGACAGGGCGGAACAGTGACGGCTTTGACCGTCATGCGGCTCCTGGGTCTCATGGTGGTGGCTCACCCTGTGGTTCCACTGGGGCTGCTCCGTATGAGACGCCTTCAGAGATGGTTTGCCAGATTGCGTTTGGATCCACGACGTCACAAACGTCACATGGTAACCATCCCCCCAACAGCCAGGGAGGACCTGGCATATTAGGGGACCCCCCAAATACTGGCGGAGGGAACACCGCTGGGGAGAGTGACCTCCTTCGGTGTTCACAGACGCCTCCCTGATGGGTTGGGGGGGAACCTGCCTGGGGCAGTCAGTCGGTGGTGTGTGGCCTTCAGGGACAAACCAGCACCTCAACCTACTAGAGTTGACTGCAGTCATCCTGGTCCTACAGCACTTCCTGCCTCTGTTACAGGGGAAGGATGTGCTAGTGAGGACCGACAACTGTTCGACGGTGGCGGAGTGCAATCCGCACCATTGTTGAAGGCTGCCGAGAACCTGTGGCGCTGGGCCACAGAGCACCTCTGTTCTCTCAAGGCGCTGCATATTCCAGGCCTGGAGAACACAGGGGCCGACCTCATGTCGAGGGGCAGGCCCCTGGAGGACGAATGGAGATTACATCCCGACATAGTGGACCAGATTTGGTCCCAATTCGGGAGGGCGGAAGTGGACCTGTTCGCCACCCGGCAGAACGCCCACTGTCCCCTGTGGTTCTCTCTGTTTCCCCGAGACGCTCCCCCATTGGGGGTGGACGCGTTTGGACATGCGTCATGGCCAGGAAAGCTGCTGTATGCTTTTCCTCCCCTCCATCTCATTCCTCCCCTGCTGGCGAGAGTGAGAGTGGAGAGACTGTCGCTCATTCTGGTGGCCCCGGACCGCATAACGGCAACGTGGTACGCGGAGATGAGACAGCTGCTGGTGGCTCCACCCAAGACAGTTCCCCATTTTTTGGGGGGCATTGTCTCAGGTGAATGGAGTGATAGGCCGATACCCAGCCTGGGACAGCCTCTCAGGGTTTGGTTCCTGAGAGGGACAGACTGATGCGGGTGTGGTGCAGACCATCCAGGGCACGAGGGCTCAATCCACCATTGATAGCTACAAGGCTAAATGGTTTCAGAAATGGTGCGGGGAGCGGAATATCGATCCTTTGAACTGTTCAATTGGATCTGTTCTCTCTTTCTTCCAGTGCCTGCTGGAAAGGGGGCTGGCGCACTCCACTATTAAAGTGTATGCATCGGCAATCTCTTCTTGCCATGAGGGGTTTGGAGAGAGGTCGGTTTTCGGCCACCCCCTCATGAAGTGTTTTTTGCAGGGGGCTAGGAGAAAACGCCCAGTGTGTTCCACCGCCCCCCAGTGGGAACTGCCTTTGGTCTTGGAGGCTCTGTCTAAGGAGCCTTTTGAACCGATTAGGCAGACTTCTCTTAAGCTGTTGTCGGTCAAGATTTTATGTTGGATACCTGAGACTCCTCAAACTCTCCTCCAGATTCTCTCTTCTCTTTGATCTTTTCAGCGAGGCTTCCTCCCTGACAATAGTCCATCACTATGTAGTAAGTGTCCTCATCTGTGAAAAATGGGAAATGTAGAATTTGTGAGCATTTTCAAAGCAGTCATCTTCAAAATATTATCACTGTGTATAAGATAATTCTCACTAATAAAACAATGATGAGCCGTATTACATGAATTAAAATTCATATACATTCATATATATTCATACTATACATGAGCAAGGATATTCAACATCTTTTTATTTTATCAAATGGTTAGATTTAAAGATTTTGTTTTATTGTTTTTTTTAAAATACTTCTATTTATACTTTATACTTCTTTAGTTTCAGGTTAGATCCAGTCAACACAACACAACTGGACTTAGTCTTGATTGGCACCAAAACAACTGCTTCAGTCATTCCAATTAAGGGCTCAGCTACACCAGGTGTGTTTCTAGCCGTTGAGCTGCGGTCACACCAGTGCAAAACTTTTTTTGCCCCTCATTAATTTCAATGGAGGAGGGCATGACTGAGGGGGAGCTCAGCGAAGCTTCCGGTCCCACCTATTTTTCACCACCGCGCCCAAGTAAATTTTGCCCTACCAATTCTGGTCTGACCACTGCATTAGTCAGGTTTGCAACATTTATCCAGCATTGTGATTGGCTGTTAATCAACCAATCAGAGCCTGTATTCCCACTACATGTCTCCCTCCCCTTCGAGCATCAGAAAAACCAAAACAGAGAAATGACTGAGCACTTTCAAGATGTCCCCACGTCTTCGGTGGTCCTGGTTTGAACACAGTTTATTCCCTTGTCCTTTCTGTGTGGAGTTTGCATGTTCTCTCTGTTTGCGTGGGTTTCCTCCCACAGTCCAAAGACATGCAGGCCAGGTGAATTAGAGACTCTAAATTTCCCACAGGCATGAATGTGAGTGTGTTTGATGTAGTATGGTATATGATATGTACGTAGTATATGTATATGATGTAGTGTGGCGTATAGCATATAGTGATGTAGTATGGTATATGACATGTAGCCTATATGATATGTAAAGCCCTTTGAGACATGCATAAGATGAAGGGGATGATATAAATAGATTTACTTTACTTGAATTAACATTAGCAGGTGAAACTTGGAAATGTGGAGAGGTTGGCTAATTGTTGCTTCACCTCTAGTCAGAGCCACCGTGGTCATTCTGTCATCAGTGTAGACCTGCTTTTAACCTATGAACCACTCAGGCCTCTAAGGTCATCTGGCATTGGCCTTTTAGCTGTTCCTAGAGTAAAATCAAAATCCGGTGAAGCTGCTTTTAGTCACTACGCACATAGCCTGGCAGATTTCCTTAGATGTGCCAAAACTCTACGCTCTTTTAAAAGTGGGCTGAAAACCTTCCTTTTTTCCCAAGCTTTCGACTAACCTTGTGTGCATGTATATAGGGCTGTATATATGTATGTGGATGTATGTATGTGTTTATACTGTTATCTCTACTATTTTAAAATATATTTTTTTCTATTTTCATTGTTTTTTGCATGTAAAGCACATTTAGTTTTCCTGTGAATTAAATGTGCTATACAAATAAAGTATGACTTGACTTGACTTGAGTGTATGTTGTTGTTGTTTGCTTGGGAAATGATAATTGCATTAATTTATAGCTTGACTTCCTTGTAGAATTAATGGGCACTTGTGGTTTCAGATAATAAAATGCAAACATGCGTGATCTCCGTCCAGTAGCAGGCAACTAGGTAGGTTACTTTTGGGAAGCCACTTTCATTCTTTGTAATCCCCTGAAATGCTTTCAAAGTGTTGTTACTGTTTGAAAGGTCAGCGATAGGAAAATAATCCACAAAAACTGAAATGATTTTGTTCCTTGACATGAAATCGAGGTGAAGAGACACCAGTGATAACACATTTTTAGGGGATACAAATTTTGGCACAAATGACTGTAGCTCTGGCTACATGGTTAGTATTGACAGTATTGACTGGAGCCTTTTCAGCTTTCGGCTGTTTTCAGCTTATTGTAGTCTAAGTGTAGCAACGAGAAATGATAGTTTATGTCCTTACTCAAACTTGCTGTTTATAAATTAAAGTGTAATCAGCACAATGTCACTCTAGAATGAGTAAGAAGAAGTAAGTACTAGAAGTAAGTTGTGCTATCACAACTTGTGTTTGCTTTAGAGCTCTGTAATACTGTTTGCATCTTGAGTGTGTGTGCAGAGAGAGAGAGGGTTTGTTGATACTTTTTTTTGGGTAGAGGGCAATGTGATGTCATACTGCTTCTAGGGGAGATAGCGTGAACAAGCGTGTGTTACATTTTCCCAGAAAAACTCCTCAGTGTCTGGTGAAAAGAATGGTAGTCTACACCCGCGCAATGACCACGACTGAGGAGCACATCAGGAATTGGGAGAAAATATGGAAAAAGGCAATAAAAAGAAATGGACACCAGTGGATTAAGTTTAATCTTGTCTGCACATTTTAAAACAAATTCATGAAAAAGGAATAATACACTTTAAATTAATTTCTCCAGGCTTACCTTGAAAAGAATTCTTGCTGCTCACAATATGAGGATGGCTTGTTGTCTTGAGGATTTCTATCTCTGACATTAATCCTTCAACAGCGTTCCTGGGGATCTGTTTAAAACACCACTGACATAAGAATAGTCTGGCAGAATAGCCTGGTGGTCAGAGCAACAATCACTTCTGAAGTATGACTACTAAGTATGACTATATACTATCATCCTCATATTAAATTTTAGTTTCACATATTCAAATAAAAAAAATCAAGATACCTAGATAACTAACTCGGTGAACTGCGTCTTGAAATACCCCAGGCGCCTGTCTTACCAGGCAAGTTTAACATTGTCAGGGTATCTTTGCAATAGCTGGCTTCACAAAGCCAAACAAGTGGTCTCACAAAGGTGGATATCAACTTGCTCTGTCAGCCCAGAATTTTCCAACCCAGCTATGAGCATGTTCACATAAAAGGGGCGGGGTTTGTAACAAATGAAACATGGACAGATCCAGAGCAGCGGGTTTAAGATATAAAATAAGATCCCTGTGGGGAAATTAGGTCGTTGCAGCAAAAAAAGTAATATGATTCAGCGGGAAAAAGGAAATAGAATATAAGCACACAACTAGATAAAGCAATAAACAGTACAAATATAACCTGCTCCAGAGCAGGTTAGCTGTGCAGCAGTGTAACACAATGCCACTATAGCTATCTATATCTGTAGTCATATCTGTATTAGGATTTAAACTAGAAGTGGGCGTGTCGCAAGTATAGTATTGTAAGTAAAGTATTTATAAATTTGACATAATATTATTCATGTGGCCAAACAGGACAAGGCTGAATTCATACATCAGGCTGCTTTTTCCTTGTTCTATGCAATGTGTTACTTTGCAGGCTATAGACTTAGTGAATTTCAGTCCAGTTCATGTATGATTTTGGAGATGACTTTGCAGTGGTTTACCCTGCCTCTTCCAATACCTTGATGAAGTGTCTATCGCCCATTATATTGAAGGGGGCCAACTAAGTACACTGATCAAATTGATCTTCAGCTTCCCTAGATAAAGGGTTAATAGAGTTAAAAACAGGTTTCCAAAAGATCCTGTCTGGCTTCTTTCAAAGATCCTGTGGTAACAAAATCTGCCAAGGTCTCAGTTCAAATTTCGTTTACAACTTTCTTTCAAATAGAGAAGAATGTTCTTCAAATGCAGATTGTGAGATTTTGGAATGTGTGCATGAATGTTTCATATTTTAATATGTAATAAAGGCAAAAAGTGCAGGATCTCACCACTTACCTTAGCCAAATTGATCTTTCTTATCAGAAATGTGTCGCCTTCCTTTGTGGCTACAACACCATTTTCTGTTTCTCTTTCAAAAATGTAGCCATGCTTCTTAAGGATGCTCTGTTCACTCCCCATCTTTGTGGTTATCGCCTTGTGACACACACACACACACACACACACACACACACCCGACAATTCTTCATTATAGGTACTGTGTACGAAGGGTTTCATTCTAAACCATGTATCCATTGTGTGGAAAAAAAATTGACCTGAATTTGATTATTTCAATAATAAAACAATTATCATCAGTGTTAATTTTGTCAGCGAAAATCATAACGATAAATTTTCGTTGACGACCAATATTACTATGACGATGAAGTGACTTTGATGATAATGTACTGATCCTTGAAAATAAAAAAAATATGACAACATCTATTTACAGCTCTCCATGACAAAAATTATGAAACGAAAAACCACAGTGGAAAAAAATAACTAGACTAAAATAATGAAAAGCCCCTTTGACGAAAATATAACTATAAGGAAATTAATAATTTTGACCAATGGACATGTTAAAATTCAAACTGTGTACTGATGATGACCCATCCAATAAAAATACCATGTCCCACACAGTTTATCTCCCCATTATGTTGAGCTGTCCTCACTTTGAAAGAAGTGAAGCACAGTGGAAAATTTTATGTAGTCAATATGGCATCAAATCCTCCTGGCAAAGATTCAGCCAGATCAGTAGGGAAAAAAGAAGAAATATTATCTGGATGCACGGTTACCAGTTAAATTACCAAATTCCACTAACTTTACTTAAATACCACAAGGTAATAATATTACCTACCGTTACAATTTGTAGAGCAGCAGAAGACGTGTTAAAAACTGAAATGTAGAGTTTATATAGGAAAGTGTAAGAAAGGGCAGTATATGTAGCTTCCACCCATGTGAAACCATGTCCTGTTTTGTAACTTCCTATTACAATCAGATAGTGGAACAGTACATTCTAATAGACAATAAAATCATTGTAAACAAAAGCTAATAAGACGAACAGTAAAAATGCCAAAAATGCATTAAAGACATGGTTACATTATTTGCATTTTTACTGATTACTTTATTGCCAGCAGAGAACTTTATAACTCTGTTTGAAAGTGCTATACAAATAAAGGTTATTATTAAGTTGTATTACGATTGTTGCCACAACTGCTATCACATAGATGTGTAATACTATACAAAATCGAATCGTATCTGAGCTGATGTAATCTAAAATATAAATGCTCAAATGTAAAGCACACACAGAACCTGACAGCATTGAATGATGCAATCCTGATCACTACAGTCAGATCTGTCTTTCTTTCACCCCTCTCTCTATGTATCTCTGTGTGCATGGTGTCCTCTGGTTTGGTCTCTGTGCCAGTTTGTCTCTCCTGTGCTCCTCTGGACTGGTTGTGAATGTGATAATGGGGCACTGCCTGCTATTTGTAATCTTCCTTTCTTCCCTTTGACTCTCTTCACCAGATAATGCATTACAAATCACAATCTTACAAATCTGCTGGACATGCCCATATACAAGAGCACAGAATGAAATCACAGGTCCAGAACACTGATTCTAACATCGGCCTTGTTGACAAGACGACTGTTATCTGCTGCCAAGGACTCTTCCTCTCTTGTCTTTCTGCTTAGGCTCAGAGGCCATTTCAGGGCAGCTGTCCCAACCATTACAGATGGGGCAGAGCAGAAAATAAAGCAGGTTCAGAAAATCAGTCAGGAACAAATAAATTAATCAGACTTTAATTCTGGGACAAGGCGGAGCAGACATGGAGCATTTTATCATTAGCTGGACACTGGAATCCAATCAGGAGAGAGAGAGTGAAAGAAAGAAAGAAAGAAAGAAAGAGAATGTGTGTCTCCTTGCATGAAAATGTCAGGACATGGGGTGTGTGTGAGTGAGAGACAGAGAGAGAGAGAGAGTGAGTCCCTATTTCTCAATTGATCTCTTTTGTCACTTCCTACAAATCAACTCCCTTCCTCCTCCTCCTCTTCCTCCTCTCCAACCCGTTCTCATTCCCAACTCGTCCTATGTTGACTTGAGCTCTTTAGTGCTAATATTGATTTTTTTTTAAATTGGTTAGTATGGTTGTAGATCGGTTTCGAGGCCAAATGGAAAAATAAATCGCTTGAATTAAATACATGAATTTGGCTCATAAGCTATATAACAAGTTATTTCAGTGGCATCTCAATAAACTGCATAAAAGATAGCACTTAGTAATGACTGTTTCCTCTACTTTACAATAAGTACAATTTAAATAGAAGAATGCAGCCGGGAGTTCCTAAACATTGCATAATCCGTTTTGTCCTCTTTGTGCCCGTGAAACATAGCTGATGAAATCGCGGCAAAATAGCACCAACAAAAGCATATTTTTGTATTTTTTTTTATTATATCCTCTTATTACATCAACCATTTGGTTCAGATTGTATTGCATCTTTGTTGAGCAGTTTGCCTTTTCACAACCCTAACCTTGCACCCGGAAAAACTACACTTTGCACTGTTCAGCACTACACAATAAAAGCCCTGCTGCGTGGGTTTTGTAGTTTTGTTGTTGTTTCTCCCATAGTGGACGTTGTAAACATAAAATTAACATTGTTACTGCGGTATTTGAGGGTGGAAAAAAACAAATCTTTTGTCAGATTTGAGCCATCTTAATGGGAAGCAGGAGAATTTCAGAAAATATTGCATTTCCGTCCAACTCAGTCCCGCCTGCCATCAGTAACCCCACTCCCATGAAAGTGCAGCTCAATAGCTTTCTAGAAAAGTTGACTCCATGTCTCTCGCCCCTTCTGTTGCTGCATAATAAGCTTTCAAAAGTGGCCTGGGGTCAGAGTTCAAAGGGCAATATTGCAGTGCAGGAACCACCCATGTTCTTCATATTGACATATGTTACTCTCCAGGTCAAGACCTTTCCAAAAATGTCTTCAATTTTGTTCTACGGCAACGTTTAATTTTCACCTCTATCCGGTTCCAGCCTCTTTCAGGAGTAGTTTCTGAGACCCTGTTACTCTCTATTTTAGCTAAATGCTAAAATGTAAGCGATTTTTTTTTTTTTCCATTTGGCCTCGAAATTGATCTACAACCATACTAAGCAATTAAAAAAAAAAATCTATATTAGCACTAAAGAGCTCAAGCAAAGAAATGCAGCAAACTGGAATCCCTTATTTGGGCAGAAAATGTAGGCTAGATCATGTGTTCCGTGGTCTAGGAGAAAAAGTTGTAGGCGTCCAATACTGCCGCGAGAGGTTTTACCATGGAGTCTATTTTATTTTTTACCAGTGCGTCCTATACAGATACGAAAGGGTACCTTTTGCATTGCTATCGTGACGCCAAGTGATTTGACAAAGAGTCAACATACGATGAGTTGGGAATGAGAACGGGTTATCCTCTCTTTTTCCCCTTAGTTCTGTCGCACCTTGTTTCTTTCCATCCTTCCTCTTTCCCTCCCCCATCCCTCTCTCTCTGCCTATAAAATTGTCTTGACATGTCTCCATCCTTTCTGGCTGCATTTCTGTTATAAGGTGACAGGTACATAAACAACAACCACACATAGGCCTACCCTCCCATCACCTCTTCTCTGAAGATCTGGTATCCAGGTGCCAGGTTCCAGCAGTTATTTAAGTTATTATCCTGCTTTATTTCTGTGCATTCTGTAAGAAATAAAATTAATATTGTGCTTTTTTATATGGATAGTACACTCTGTTCTTGCTTTCCTTTGTCCTGGAAAGTGGAGTGTCTTTTGTCCTGCTTACTATAATGATGTAATCAGTGCTTGAATGCATGCATGATCACTATATATGGTTATGTGTGGTTTTGAGTGATTCTATAGGTGGACATGCAGTTAAAAGTCTGAACTAGTGGGTTGGTTTTGAGCCAAGTAGGTTTGGCTATGGGCCAAGATTTATAGTTTTGTTTACTTTAACCTATATAAGTGGATCCTGAACTCCGTTCTTGGTCACTTCTTTGTTGCTTGTTTGGAACACTGAACTGAACCATGCATGTCTGAATAAAGAATCCACAGAAGACTTTTGAACCTTGCTTAGTCATTTTGACCCACAACGGGTGAAGTAAATTTTTGCATTTACAGTTTGGCGACGAGGATGGGATGGACACAGCACTGAGCGACGCCTGGGGCTAGACTGAGGGTCAACTGCCGGCAGGAGTCTCTAGGAGACTCAGGGATAGTTCCGCTCCAGCAAAGGAGGTCTGGATCCCGCCCAAAGTCAGGCACGGGTGGCGTTCAGTGGGTCGTCCATCTATTTTAAAGAGCAAGTGGTGAGTTTCTGTGAATTTTTTTTCTCTTCCTCAGGGAGGGAGTAAAACATTTTTCCTCAGGGAGGTATTCTCATAGTTGCAACAAGTAAGAGAAAAGAAAAAACCTAGGTAGTTAATGGGGGCGTAAAATTTTAGCTCAGGGAGGATAGTTAGGCCTCAGGGAGGTTGCCGTTATTAGATAAGGAAGATTGTCAGGGACAAAGCCCAGGGGGTAGAAAGAGAAATAGCCCAGGGGGTAGAAAGGGATCCTAAGTGAAAAAAGAAAAGAAAAAAAAGGAGGAAAAAAAAAGTTTTTAAGGGGAGATATTGTTTGTGATATACTGTGAGTGGATGGGAATGAAGCGGTGATATCAGTGTCCTGTGGGTATTTATCCACACAAAGGGTACGTTGCTCTGAACGAAAGTGTCGTACAAACTACCTGGCTGATATCATGGTTCATTTCATTGGCATTGTGTGAATGAAGTTGTGAATGAGTGATGGGTGTGTAATAGAGTAGGGTGAAGTGGTTGTCAAGGTACCGAAATTAATAGTGTATGTTGGAATAATAATAATAATAATAATAGTAATAATAATAATGATATATGTTTATCATAGCGGGTATAGAGGAGTCATCGCCTATAAAATTTAGAAAATAGATACTTATTGTGATATTTAGTGTAAAAGACTTTTGACATAGTAATTTGTCCAGGGGGATTTTATTGTGTGGTCCGAGTGGAAAAAAAAAAAAAGAAAGTGAGTAAAGTTGCAGAGCAGAGAGAGCAAAGAGGGGAGGTAGCTTGTCGGTGCCGGACACCAGCATCATAAATTGTGTCTAGGGAAGAGGCCACACTGGCCTTCTAAAAACAAAAGAAAGCAACCACAACTGAGAGCGAGATGGAAAGCACACTAGGAAAAGTAGAACTACTTTCAGACCCACTTGCAGGTCCTGTAAAAGTGATAGAAGAAAAATGGGGAAAAAGCGTGGTTGAGGATGTTCCGTTTTGGCACTACGTTACTGAAGGTGTTTTTCCCATAAGAGGCACTCTGAGCGTAAACTGTTTAACTAGATGTAGGGTTATGCTAGAAGAAAAAGAAGAGCAGGAAAAGATGAAATTGAGTGAGGAGAGTAAAAAGAAGGTAAATTGGAATGCGTTCCAAAAGTGGGAGCGAGAAGCAGAAGCTAAAGCAGTAAAGTTCATAGCTAATGTTATGCTTTCAAAAGGGACAGAAGAGATGACTAAGAGAGAAGAAGAAAGGGTTAGCAGAAGGGAAAAGAAGAAGAAAAGTAGGGACAGAGAGAGGGACCTGCTTCCCTCCTATGCTCTTTCTCGCACAACTCCACCATCAGGAATGTGTGACGACGAGAGTGATGATGAGGAAGATGACAACAAGGGGGCGGTCCTAAAGATGGCAGCTTCAGCCCCTCCTACATCTCAGGCTCCACCTCAACCATCCACTGTTTATCCATCACTACAAACTGTGGGAGGGTCTGAGCTCAAGGAGAAGGAGGCTTCATTGGGGCTTTTAACTCCTCCTTCAAATGTAGGTTTTGCCTCTGGTACTTCTGTTTCACACCGCCCACAGACTCGTAGCATGGCAGCGAACCTACAGACAGAGACAGTGTACCAGATGCCTATGATGATGTATCCAAATCCACAATCAGATAACAGTCAAGGCCTCTGGCAATCGCATGTCCTGGTCCACAGGCCATGGCAACCTGATGAGCTGAAGGAAGTTTCCAAAGAACTGCCGGACCCCCACAAAACCGGAGGTGAGAAAAGGGAGGTTGCAATGAAACAGTTGTTGATAATGTATAATCCTACGTTGGCAGAGGTGGAAGCAGTATGTCGCAGGTGTTTTCTGTTAAAATGGCCGAACATCAAGCCAGCCAGCTGGGACACAATCTATGATCCAGGCTACCAGAAATACAGAGACCAGGTGGATGAGCTCTACTTTGCTGTGAAAACCGCGTTTTCCCTGCGTACCAGTTGGCCTGAAATCTACAGGACCAAGCAGAATGATGGTGAGTCTGCCATTGATTATCGTGCTAGAATGGAATCTGTGTTTGCTGCCCATTCTGGTGTTGACCAGGATAATGATGCCTACAACAACCTGCTGAAGACTGCGTTGATACAAGGCCTCCATCCAACTCTGAAGAATCAGACCATGACTACGTGCATCGCCTGGGAAACCAAACCCCTCAGCGAAGTCTGGGCTCATGTCCTCCATGCGGAAAGGAACCAGACTGACATCGAGCAAAGACACAGTAAGAAGATCCAATCTGCACAGTTAATGTTTTATCAACAGACGGGAACTTGGGGCAATGAAATGCGCAGAGGACGAGGAAGAGGACGAGGACGTGGAGGAAGAGACTATGGAAGAGGGCCACCCACACAGTTTTACAACCAGCAACGTCTAAGGTGTTTCAACTGTGGGGGGTATGGTCATATGGCTCGTGATTGTTCATCAGATCACAGGTCTGGCATACAAAGACGTGAGAATGCACCTGATGGATCCTGGCCACATGCAACCCTCAAGCCTGTCTGTGAATGCTCCAGGATTCCAGCCAGCTAACCCATAGGAGATAGCGGGGACAGGTCAGATAGGTGAACAGGATAGTTCAGATGGATAGGCAGACACTGACCCTATTATAACTCAAGGTCAGTACTCTAAATTAGACCCAAGGAAACAGAAAGCAGCTAAATTAAGTTTGAAAGTAGGAAATGTAGTGGTGCCCTTTTTTTTTTTGGGTTGATTCTGGTGCTGATGTTTCCGTTGTGCAGTCCAAATTACTCCCAAATGCGCCCAAAATGACAAAATTTCTTAAAACAGTTGGCTCATTAGGAGTTCCGGTGTTAGAACCGATTTCTGAACCACTTTCTGTCACTTATGGTGATTACTTAGGAGATCATCCTTTCTTGTTGACAGATTTTTGTCCAGTGAATTTGTTAGGGCGTGATCTCATGTGTGCTTTGGGAATAAATATGTACTGCAGTCCGGAAGGTATCATTCTTTCTTCTAAGATGCTAGGTATTTTTACTATGACAACATATGAGGGTTATTTTTAGGATCTCAAGAGCATGTAGATGAGGATGTTCTTCTTCACCAAGAACCAGACACCACCTCTTTTGTTCATATGCCTTTAACAACTGAAGAAGAAAATATGATTTCCATGGTTCCGCCTATACTATGGGCTACTAGCGGTTTTGATTTTCAGACCATGTAAGAGGCAATATCCCCTCAGCCTAGAGGCTGTGGAGGGAATTGCTCCTGATATTGAGTCACTGAAAAAACAAGGTGCCATCGTGGAGCATCCTCATTCTCTTTGTAATACCCCTCTTCTGCCCATTAGGAAGCCTAATGGTGGTTGGAGACCTGTTCAGGATTTGAGAGCTGTAAATGACGCTGTGCAACATCCAGCGCCCACAGTACCAAATGTGGTAACTTTAATGTCTCAGGTCCCATCTAATTCTTGTTGGTTTACTGTGATTGATTTGGCTAATGCTTTTTTCAGCATTCCTGTGCATCTTAACTTCCAGTTCTGGTTTGCTTTCACTTTCAATGGTAAGTGCTACACATGGACTCGTATGCCTCAGGGTTTCTCAAGCAGCCCCACTTTGTTTGCTTTGGCTGTAGCTGAGAACCTCTCAGGTTGGGAGGTTCCTTGTGGTAGTACATTGATACAGCATGTGGATGATTTGTTGTTGTGTTCCATTTCTGAGCAGGCCTGCAAAACAGACACTGTCTCCATTCTCTGTTACTTAGCAGAGAACGGACACAAGGTCTCAAAACCAAAATCCAGCTGGTTTTACGGTCCGTACGTTATCTAGGACATATAGTCACACCTGAAGGTCGTAAACTCGGTCCCGAATGCGTTACAGCAATTTTGGAGGTACCAAAACCTCAAATAAAACAGCAAATTATGTTGTTTTGGGGTCTTGTAGGCTACTGCCGCCCATGGATACGTGACTATGCAGAGATATCTCAACCACTGTATGACATCGTGCACAGTGGTAAACATTTGGCCATGACTGACTTCCTGACTTGGACTACTGAAGCTGACAAAGCATTTACTAACTTGAAATTAGCTCTTTCTAATTTTCCCTGTTTAGGACTCCCTAACCATAGTAAACCCTTTAATCTGTTTGTCTCTGAACGAGATGGGTTTATGTCAGCTGTTTTAACTTAGTCCCATGGTGACAAGCAACGCCTTGTTGGTTATTTTTCTAAACATCTGTCTACAACTGAGAGAGCAATGGTCTCGTGCCTAAGGTCTGTTGCTGCAGCTACTGAAGCTGTCCTTGCAACTGCTGACCTTGTTGCTATGTGTCCCTTAACTGTACATGTTCCATATGCTGTTCATTCTCTCATCCTTTAGGCTAAGACTGCTTACCTGACTCCTGCGAAGATGCTGCATTGGCAGAATGTTCTATTTACTATGTCTTATGTTACTTTGAAGTGTTGTCCTTAACCCTTCCATACTTCTTCCTACAGCAGAGGAAAGTGAACCCCACTGCTGTTTGCAAGTGATTGACATTGCTACCAAACTTTGTGATGCCTTGTTTAACATACCACTGACTAACCCTGACTTTGTTTTCTTTGTAGAGGGTTCAACAGGACATCTTTCTGCGCAAGCAGCAGAACTCTTTGCCTTAACTCGTGCTTTTATTCTAGGTGCTGGAGAAGATATCATGGTCTATGCAGACTCTCAGTATGCTTTCAATGTGTCATAATTTTCATGCTGTTTGTAATTGTCAGGCTCATACAAGTGGTGTTGATCCAGTTTCATAGGGAAATGCTGTTGCTGATGCTGCAGCTAAAGCTGCTGCTCTTTTTCCCTGTCCCATTTTGCAAAATGCATCTGTCTTCTAGGATGATAGTGACAACGACGAAGCAGCTCTTAGATGAACGAGGGGAAACCACTCTGCATCGAATGTGCTAGTAAACCTCTCCAGAGTGGTAGCCCTCTACTGAGTGTAAAGCTCATGGGTTGAAGACAAGGGTTTTTTTTATTCCTTTTTTGTTTTCCTTTATTTCTGGTTTTTATTCGTGTTGATTGAAGCTTGTTTGTAACTCTTAGAAGTGATGTTTTCCTCACTGTTTAAGTGAAGTATACATAGAGTAGGATGTATCTGGTGTTATTTTATTTTAATCTTAGTTGTCACCTTGTGACAAAAGGGAGGAATGTAAGAAATAAAATTAATATTGTGCTTTTTTATATGGATAGTACACTCTGTTCTTGCTTTCCTTTGTCCTGGAAAGTGGAGTGTCTTTTGTCCTGCTTACTATAATGATGTAATCAGTGCTTGAATGCATGCATGATCACTATATATGGTTATGTGTGGTTTTGAGTGATTCTATAGGTGGACATGCAGTTAAAAGTCTGAACTAGTGGGTTGGTTTTGAGCCAAGTAGGTTTGGCTATGGGCCAAGATTTATAGTTTTGTTTACTTTAACCTATATAAGTGGATCCTGAACTCCGTTCTTGGTCACTTCTTTGTTGCTTGTTTGGAACACTGAACTGAACCATGCATGTCTGAATAAAGAATCCACAGAAGACTTTTGAACCTTGCTTAGTCATTTTGACCCACAACGGGTGAAGTAAATTTTTGCATTTACAATTCAATTACATGCACAGAGAATTCTGTTCTTAACCAATTAAAGTAACGTGTTTTTTGGTCGAGGCATGTAAACGTCATAACTCAAAAATGTTATAACATAATTCTAATTCAAGTTAGAATAACCTGGTTAAACTCATACTCTGATTATGAGAAACCTGTTTATGATGCTTGGCTTACTCTGATATTATGATTGATTAGTGTAGCATGCAAACATCCTACTACTTTCACTTTTCGTTTTCGGTATTAGTAACCTCAGGTCATTGCAACACATGAACAGTGTAAACAGGATGACCGTTAAAAACTGTTGAAATGAAGGATGTCGAAATGGGGCAGGGAGGGATAGTGTGCTGGTGAGCCGCTCTACTAATTTACTGATTTACTGCAGGGCAAAAGAAGCTGGTGAAAAAAGAGAAGAGAGACTACAGAACAATTAAGGAGAGAGAATGTGATGATAAGCAAACCTATTTGATAAAATATGAATGGAATATCTATGAAAACTAACGACAAAGTACCACAGGCTTCTGATGGTGTGTCTGTGTGTGTGTGTGTGTGTGTGTGTGTGTGTAAAATAATACATACAGAAATAGACTGATAAATCTGGAAATTAATAGAATAATATGTACATAATATGTAATATGTCGCTCCCAGCGAACTGAAGCTATGTCAAGCTCTACAGTGAAGTAAGTTAACACAATCAATCATCATGATGGCAAAAACTAGGAAAATAAGGCGCCGGAGGAAAATGGACGGAGCCATCATTTCAGAAGTGAGGGGGACACTTGGCTGAAGAGTTGTATTTTTTTCTTTACCAGCTTTGTGGAACAACCCTGTCCAATTAGTTTCTTAAATGTAACCTTTGACAAGATTCAGATATTTAGTGAGATACTATAGGCCATACCTCCTATAACCCTCCTATTAAAGTAGAAAATTGAGCAGGGTATTTGTAATAAATACAACAAATGTCAACCAGCTAACTGTATGAAGCTCTAGCTAGCTAAATAGAATAGAACAGAATATCCAGCTCTTTCCCTCCCAGGACGTTACTCCTCACCTGGGCAGAATCACCTACTGCTCATTGCTCTGCTGTCCCCTGCTCTTTCAGAAAATAATAAGCATTGGTTAAATGGAAAAAACATTAGAGCATCCGGAATAAATATCATGATTGTCACTGACAATTATGATAATTTGTGACAATTTGTGACATGATAATTACTGACAATTTGTCAGTAAGCTAATTGTATAAAGCCTATCTTAAACAAGCTATATCAAGAAGAATATAAACTCCTTTGGCTATTTGGCCTGCTAGTTACTCCTCACCTGTGCAGAATCAACTGCTGCTCCCTGCTCCTCCTATTAACAGCGCATGAGAAAGTGTAAAGCGGTGGTAAAATTTAGAGTAAGTAGAAATTGATAAAAGTATCCCTACATTGTAATAAATACCATGATTGTCAACCGGTTAAATGTATGAAGATTCCCATTCCGAGCAATTTACTCCTCAACTGCGTAAGATTATTATGGCCTTGTCCTGCTGTTCCCTGCTCCTTCTGTTATCAGTAGAGAAAAAAATAAGTACCACATAATGTTGGGATCCGACGTAGCATTTGAAAAGATACATACCATGACTCTTAGCTAGAGAGCTAGTAAGCTAAAGCTAGTATGTAGCTAGTTTGGTGACTGTGACAAGGCTAGTCTATTTTAAAACACAACTTCTGTCAAATCAGAATCTATCAAACCAAATGCATATGAGACATCTGTATTTAACACCATCATAGCAGGCAAATTTTTAACAGGATTTTTGGGAAGTTGGTGACTAGCAAATACTCCTACATTTTTTTTTTGCCATTTTTTAAGCAAGCAAGAATATGCAAAAAATTTTGGGATTTATAAAGGCAAACTGATGTTGATGTGATGTTTCTGTATTTAATTTTCAACAAATTTACAAATTAAATTCCTAAACATATTCATTATGGGGTATTTTGTGTAGACAGTTCACAAAAAACTCAGTTTAATCCATTTTTAATTCAGACTGCAGCACCAGAAAATGAGGAAAAAATCAAGGAGATTGAATACTTTCTGAAGTCATTGTATCTATCATACTCACACAGCTGGGCATGATATGGGAAACAATACTATTTTCAGTGGCAAAGAGTTGAGAGACGCTACAACTGAGACATGTTGCTTTTACAACACTTACTAGAACAGTCACATTCAGTTCTCATTGTATGTAGAATAGAATAGAACAGAATAAACTTTATTGTCCAGCCGAGGCAGGAAAATTGTCCTTGGTCTCACCCAGGAAAATATAAACACAAACATGTCTACAAGATAAAAACATCAACAAAACATCACATTAACAGAACAAAGATCTATCAACTGTACAACAGTGCATTCATACCCATGGTGTACAGCCTACACTCCCATATTTAAGTTTACTGTAGTTTGTTGTAGCCAAAAAAGAAAAGGTATTTTAATTGGTTGCATTCTGATATAATCTGTACAAGATTAGAACTATCACGTTTAATAGTTGCATAATTCCATTCAGTGAATAAACATCTTTTAATGGTTGCAAGTCAGTCTTAGTTGGTCCACTACATGAAACGGAAGATTCAGGGGGGTGAGACTGAAATATTGATTGAAGAGGTCAAATGTACTGATTCATGTACATGTACCTGAATATACCAACACAATAAAATTATTTAGGTATTATTTAGGTATTTACAGCAATCAGTCACACATTAAAATTAATTTGTTTCTTTGCATATCCATCTGAGCATCTGACTGGATATATGCACAAATTTCACCTGAAGCCAGAAGCAGTGCCTGGGAGTAGCTTGCTCAAGGACACTTTGACCCGGAAGCACACACTAGCTGTTGTTGGGATTGGATCTGTAACCTTTGGGGTGCAGGACAGTCTCTCTCGTCCTCTAATATAGGGATAACTGAGATGATGACTTTCAGATCATCCAAGACTTGCTGCAAATTCTCTGCTGTCTCCCTGATTGATCGGACAAATCTCATGATATCAGATCTGATTGGATCAGCCTGTGGGTTTGACGTGGCCTTCGATGTGGAGGGCACTAGTGCAGATCTGTCAGAGATGGGCACTAATGCTCTGGTGTCAGCCGCAGTTACTACCTCAGAACAGGTTTTGTCTTTTACCACTGCTGCCTTTGCCTGTCTAATATGGTGGATCTCTTTAGCATCCATGGCAATGAAGAAGATATCTGCTGCCACAAACAAACCAGAGAGCACACCTGTTGCTACCTCTGCCACACGAACTGCCCTGGCTGTCTGTGCTGCCACCCTGCCAATGTTCATCACTTGAACTAGTCGGACCAGTTCAGCAATGCCGCCCACTCCTCTGCCTGCCCTGATGCCAAGCCTTACCAGGTTTTCTTGACTGCAATTGCTACGCTCAAGGTCAAGTGAATCAGCTTTGTCAGCTGAGTCACACCTCCTCCTGATATTCTCTAAGCCATTGTTGATCACCTGAAGCCACATGACTACAGCATTAATTTTCTCGTCAAACTCTTTAATGATGCTTCGGATAGCTTTACGATCAGAGGATTGGTTGACCATATTAGTGATGTTCGAGGCACCAGCAGTGGCCCCACCAGTTGCAGCCACCCCTATACCGACCCCAGTGACCACAAGGGAGGCCCCCAGAGTGAAGGGGGCCAGAATAAGGCCCACTATGGACGTAATTCCCCCCATTGCACCGATAACTCCCCCCGTCAGACTGCCAATGGTGGTGCCCTGGTGCACACGCTCCAAACCGTCTGCCACAGCTCTCAGCTTGTCCAAGTTGGTGTGAAGTTCCTCCACAGTTTCTTTGCTCTATCCAAAAAACATAGAAAGTGTCAATGGACAAACAGGTAGAAAAAGGAATAGACAGATATTTAAATTTTCTCATCTTTTAGGTTGTTAGTTGATCGAGAATGACGCAAGTTGTGTATTACATGCCCATTCAGTAATATTTTATAACACTTGGGAAAGACGGCAATATCTACTAATACAGAAAAGTTGGTAGGATAAATTAGAGATGTGGGACATATGTGGTGCTCTTTTGTGGTAATTAAGTCAAACCTTTTTTGAGAGAAAACTAATAACAAAGGGTCTCCCCAGAATCTCGCTGGCTGAAGGTCTTAAGTCATGGTATTTCCTGAATATGTCACTCAGGAGTTCGCAGAGCTCAAGTGAGTAGCACTCTGGGAGAGACGGGTAAGGACCACGTAGTATCTTGGGGATTAGCTTGGCTATATCGTCTGAGAACTGAAGGATAATTATTGTTAGAAAATATTCAAAGTTCTAAAAGACAAAGGACAACATGAAGGAGGAGGTTATATCAGCATGGTAACCGCTCCGTAGGGGATATTATATAAGTCTTAATGGAAAAAACAGACAACAGTGATAGTCAGTTTATGCAATCATGTAAACGGCTTAATCAGACTATTGCCTTAATCGCAGTATTGGCAATAGTCACATTATTGTGTGCATGTAAATTCACTCAATGTGTATTGAGCGAATTTGTGCTTCATAAAATGATGTGATGGCTTTTAATATGAAAGACCAGCTCCCACTGTGATGAAACTGTTCACCAGTTAAACTGTGACTGAAGCAATAACCATATTTGCATGTTTAAAGTAAATTCATGAATTTATTTATTTTAAATATTGTCGATTTGAAATAAAGTTAGATGCTGAAAGTCCTTCTACTTCCTTCACGTTCATATAATTTCAAAAATCAACGTCACTTCCACCTCCTGCAGCAGGCCCCAGGTGATCAGGATCACGTGACAGGGGCCTGCTGCTGGAGCAAACAGAGAGGGGCCTGACGCTGCAGGCCTGCAGCCAGACCATTCTCTATTGAAGACCACCCAAGTCAAAACCAAGAACAAGGGTGGTCAAAACCAATAAACTGTTGTCAAGCAATGCTTCTAACTGAATTTGGGCAGCTACAGGGGAAAATATTCCACTAACTTCAGCCATTCAAAAGATGCAAAGGTTCAAGCAGAAAATGGCAGGAGACACATTCAAAAAAGAATGTAAACAAAAGAAACATTACATATGAAGTTTGAGACTGATGCCCGAGACCAAGACAGAGAACAATTAGGTCCAAACCCAAGACCATGAAAACTCTGGGTAATACTTACTGCTAGCTTTAGAGTGCACAGCTCATGGAGTATGCATCCTACTGTCCAAATGTCACTGCAAATAAAACATAAGTCATTATTATCTTTTTGTCATTGTGATTGTTAAATTGTTGTTGTCAGGTTAAAAACATCTCCTCAATAAGTCAGATATACAGCACGAAAAATCCAACATATAAGAAACCTTATTTTACAGCAATGCATGGAATGTACATTTGATTGTCATATACTGATGAGACACAATTGTTACATTGTAACAATGTTAAATCAAAATATATTAGGAAACTTTTTAAGTTGTATATATTTTAAAGATATCAAATAATACATACATACATAATTTTACTGTAATATGTTTTCCCAAAATGGATCAATAGCATTTTGAGTATTGTATTGAGAATACATCCACAACAATACGTCCAAAATTAATTTTCTGGTAAGAGCTGGTAGAGGATATAAATTTGCCAGCCAAAGTGAAGGTTTACCAACTGGTAATTTCCCATCCTGGTGCAAAGCTCTTTACCTTTTAGCATTGAACATCTCATCTGTCAAGGTTTCTGGTGGCGAGTAATTTATTGCTCCTTTTTCCGAAGGATTTGAATTAGTGGTTGACGGAGAGGTTGAGCTGTGTGAACAAAAAATATATTTATAGGATAATAAAAAACTGTATCCTAACTGATAAATACATTAATGAGGTATATTAAGTATATGATGTTTGATTATCTTTTTTATAATTAGTAGTATACAGTACTTTTCATTGATTTTCCCAAATCCACCCAAGTGCACTGTTCCAAATTCTGTGAGAAATACAGTCTAAAAAAGAAAAGGTAAAATCTTAGCTTTAAATTACTAGTTTCTCTAAATTCAAAACATAATAATTGACCATAATATATTAATTGCTCATAATGTAGAAAAATCAAATTAATGTAATAAAGCCCATAACGTAGGAAAAATCCAATAACATAATAAAATCTTGAAATCCTGTAACGTAATAGCTTTTTCCATAACGTAATAACTTCTAATGTTATTGCTAGTTTATTACATTACAGTGTAATGTAATGTAATATTTGTTCTAAATAATGTAATAACATAAACCAGTAATGTAATGATAGTCTAAAATGTCTTTTAATTTACTGTGTTGTTCTTTTTGGTGTAGACTTTTTGGTGCTTTGGGATCAACTCCCTTTGGTACCACATTTTATCACCAGTGTTGTAGTTTGCTTCATTCTGTGCTTTGTGCTGCCTTTCATAATTTCCAGTATACCCTGTGATATTTTAATAGCTTTGTTGAATACTTTGATGTACTCTGTGCTACTCTCTGGTACTAAGAAATACTTTGTGATTCTTGTAACATGCTTTGTGGCACTTGGAGATCATCTGTGGTAAAGTAATAAATGGTCAATAACGTGGTAAGTTATTACATTATGGGCAAAAATGCTACTATGTTACAGGTTCAAGATTTTATCACATTATTGGATTTTTATTTTTTTTTGTTATTGTGTTATGGTCAATTATTTTGTTTTGGGCCTTTACAAGCATTGGTAAATAATTAACTTTGAACTTGACAGTTGTTCAAAATGTATTTAAATGTGTATTTGCTACTTAGATATTTGATATATATGAAATAATATAATAATGTATCAGACATATATTTAATAAATAGGTTGGTAGTAACTTACCTTTATCTTTATTAATGTTCAATAGTAATAAAGCAGTAGCCAACCTTGTATTAGCATTTTAGTTGCATATTAAGGGTGCTTCCACCATCATCAGGTAATATGCTGACAAATGTATAATTACTTAGACACAAATCAAAAACTGCAGTGACAGCCAAGAGTGTAATGATTCACTGATTAACATATTTGTTAACCATGCTGTGGCCATGCAGGCTATTGCTAATCAATTCTGTAGAACTTAAGATTAGGTGCCACAAGCAATATTTAAGATTTTCAAATATCAAATTGGACACTTTTGTTAACTTTGCAACATTTCGTGAAATGAGAAAATGTTAGGAACAATTTATTTAGATGAATAATGATCACTTCCTCAATATATTTAATACGTTTATAAAGCAAGATAGCTAACGGGTATTTAATGTGGAAACACACTTTGAGTGATCTTTACTAAATCAAACCATCGTTGTGAATGTGTACAGTTAACTACTTAACTAACGTTCCTTCAGGACATCAAAATTTAAGATCAAATTAGATACTTTTGTATATTGTTCTTCCATAGTTTTAGTGACATGAGCAAATGTCAGAAAAGGTTGATTTAAGTTAATAATTATTACCCCCTCAATATATGTAATATATTTAAAAAGCAATGGGTTAAGATAGTTAAGATGGTTAACCATCAGTGTGAATGTGTGCAGTACCTTTGGCATCAGGTCTTTGTGAAGTAGACCTTTATCATGAATGTACTTCATAGCCATACAGATCTGAATGAGCCAGTTCAGTATCTATCACAAAAGGAAGAGTTTGGTCCAAAGTGAGATATTCACATTTGGAAAACAAATGACCCCTACTTTTAAAACGCAATTCATCTCACAAAATAAAAACAAATCATGGTACCTCTTAAAGAATTGCAGGTATCTTAAGTCATTGGATGAGAATGGTAACTATATAACAGACTTGAACATCATGAACTTTCATCATGAACTTTCATCACTTTCCCCCCCAAATATACAGTAGACTTTTTAAATGATCATGTGAATTTATATAAACTCAAACATAGTTTTCAACTGTAGCACAGTGAACAAAACTTTTTCCTATTATTTTTAATTAAATTTTTTCCAATATTTTTTTCCTGTTATGCATAACTGTTCCCCAGCCACAAGAACATTTCTTACATCTTTAGTCTGAGCACTGTTTTGACTCTCAAACCCCTTACTCTTGCTTTCTTGTAATGTTGGTGACGAAAGAATATAAATACATTCTACTGTTGTAGTGATTGTAAGTTGCTCTGGATAAGGGCTAAATCAGCTAAATATAAAGGTAAATTTGAAATGATATCGAATAAAAAAATTGTTTTATACCTGGCACTCCTCAAACTCTCCTCCAGATTCTCTCTTCTCTTTGATCTTTTCAGCGAGGCTTCCACCCTGACAATAGTCCATCACTATGTAGTAAGTGTCCCCGTCTATGAAGAATAGGAAATATAGAGTTTGTGAGACATCATCAAGATATTCTCACTATGTATAAGATAATTCATAATAAAACACTATAACAATACATTAGATGAGCCCTGTTATATCATTTATATAGTACTGTACATGAGCAAGGATATTTAACATATTTTTATTTTATCAAGTGGTTAGATTTAAAGATTTTGATTTAATGCTTTTTCAAAAATACATCAGTTTTCATAGGTAGCTCCAGTTAACACAACTGGACTTTGTCTTGATTGGCTCCAAAACAACTGCTGCAATCCTTCCAGTTTGTCAGGTTTGCAACACTTAAAGAAATAGTTCACCCAAAAATGAAAATTTGGTCATTATCTACTACTCTTCCCTCATGTCATTCAAAACACTGGTCAAGTTTGTCCACATAACACACAGCGAGTTTGTATAACTTGCTGTGTCATTTTTTGGTGAACGATTCCTTTAAATCCATGGAACTTGTATTGTCTACCAACCAGGGAGCAGTGCTATGCTTCCCGCTGCGCCTCTCTCCCCACAGGGAGGCAGGGACATAGGTTAATTTATAATTTCTCATAGCACTAATTAATTGTTTATATGTGTTATTGATCGTATGTACACACAGGCCTCCCAGCGCATGGCTGGTCTCAATAGTAGTACAATCCTGTACTCATCAGTCTGTTTTTTTTTTCAGGAGCCAAACCTTGAGAGGCTGTCCCAGACTGGGTGTCACGCCTATCGCTTCGCTCACCTAACCCTAACCCTAATTGATACAGTTACAGTGTTACACATGCCACAGTGAAAGAGTTACAGTAGTTTGCAGCAACATAAAATGTATTATATTGAAATGGACACTTAAGTGGATTAAGTGTGATCTTGGCACAAGACAGTACATTTTAAAAGGAATGTAAAAAAGGAATGAAAAAGGAATAATTATACACTATAGGACTTTAAATAGATTTCTCAAGGCTTACCTTGAAAAGAATTCTTGCTGCTCACAATATGAGGATGGCTTGTTGTTTTGAGGATTTCTATCTCTGACTTTAATGCTGCAACAGTATTCCTGGGGATCTGTTAAAAACACTACTGGCATAAGAACGGTTGGTCAGAGTGACCATCCTGCCTCTGGCAGCTCAAAGTTTGATGCATCAACATACTAAACCTTGACTTAAAAGACACTGAACCTCTACCTGCTACTGCTGCTACTAGGCCCTGCTGCTGCTTCCCTCTGCGCTCCCCTTCCCCCAAGTTATGCCCCTCCTGCACTCACTCCGCTGGCTGCATGGCTGCATATCATATTTAAAACCCTACAATAATGATCCGTCAAAGTTTCAAAGATTTGGCTGAATTTGCCACTGACAGTGGTTGGACCACAGGAAAAAAGTAGCATTATTCAGAAATATGGCGAATATGGCTTTTTACTGGAATGCAGTAGGCAGTGGTTGTGCTGCATATACAGGAGGAAAATAACAATAGTTATGCATGGGAACTCTAGTTCTATGATCACAGGCTTTGCTCTCTAATGGGGCTCTGTTGGCTTGGCCACTCACTTAGTTGCCTCAGTACACTGAAAATTTGCATGCAGGTGCTCAGCCAAGCAGGGCCTATTCACTAATTGGACTGTGTGGAACATGGCCCACTGTTTGGACCATGTTCCACACATTCCAATTGGTACAGCACCTGAGCAAGTTATGGTTTGTGATCAATTGGAAGAAGAGGGTTCCACAGCAGGTCAGCGGGGTGGGTTCAGGGATCAGCTTTTAGGGATAGTACTCAGCCGGGCTGACTGTTCAAGGATGGCAGTGGGGTTTCCCCCCCCGTGATTCTCGAGCGAGCCTCACCATACCTCACCGTGTTAGGCAATTGCTGAATGGCAAACAGTGGTCTTGTCTCTGTTCAAGGCCCGTCTCAAGGCCGCGGGAAAAGGTTCTTTGGGACAAGCGGCTGACCCGCTGCTCTTGTGCAGAGACAGAGAGCAGGCAGCGCTGTGGAGTGTCAGACGATGCCGTCCTCAGAAATGTTGTCGTCCTCAGGCACTGAAGACAAGTGGATGAGGTGTGAGGTTCCTCCGGCTGTTTTATAGGGGGAACGCCATAGGTTTGATAGGCTCATCCGGATTGGCTGAGCACGTGCATGCACATTTTTAGTAGGCATCTGAGGCAACTAGATGAGTGACTAAACCAATAGAGCCCCATTAGAGGGTGAAGCCCATTATTTTGGGGGCTATAAGGGGGCGGCTAACATGGTGTACTGATCAAATTGATCTCAACTTCCCTGGATAAATAAGGGTTAAAAACAGGTTGACAAAGAACCTGTCTGGTTTCGTTTCAAAGATCCTGTGGTAACAAAGTCTGACAAGGTCTCAGTTCAACTTTTGTACACACAAATGCAGAAGAATCTTGTTAATTTGGAACAAAATGCTGGTTGCGAGATTTTGGAATGTTTACATACATGTTTCATATTTTAATATGAAATAAAGGCAAAAAGTGCAGGAGCTCACCACCTACCTTAGCCAAATTGATCTCTTTTATCAGAAATGTGTCGCCTTCCTTTGTGGCTACAACACCGTTTTCTGTTTCTCTTTCAAAAATGTAACCATGCTTCTTAAGGATGCTCTGTTCACTGCCCATCTTTGTTGTTATTGCCTAGTGACACACACACACATACACACACACACACACACACCATCATCTTCAGTGACAATCTACCAATAAGGAAAGTTCAAAGTAAAAAAATCACCATTTGAGCATTTAAGAAGTGGTAACCTCATAGCAGACTAGCAGGAACAGTGGCCAAGTCAAAATAGATCTTGGCTGAAAAAAGCACCTGCAATTCCTAATTGATTTTGCTCATAATTGATTCCAGATCCTTCAAATTCATTTTTATTTCAATGAGAAAACAGCATTTCAGTATAAAATTGTTTTGATCTGCGTACAGCAAAAAAAAAAAACACACACAAAAAAAACACCTCAAATATAAAACATGTATTATGAAAATATAATATAATGTAATATAATATAAATACCCAAATGTAAAGCCCATGTGTGATCAGACAGCAATGAATGATGCTCTGCTCTAACAACCAAAACTGAAACATACAGTTTATAGAGACTTTATATGGTTCCACCCACATGATCCTCCTGTTTTGAATCTTCCTATCACAGCCTTCCAAGTGAGCCATGGAAGTATTACATTGACAGACCTTAATGATAGAAGCTGTGGTAATGATCATAATAAAACTGAATACAGTAATAAACTTAATTTGTACAGTACTTCTCAAAACAGAGTTAGAAAGTGCACGTAGGTTAGGCAGGTAATTTGTTTTGTGATGGACTGTTGATTCGCTCTCTAATCACTAGGCTCGTTCTCTATAAAGTCCTTTGAGACATTATTGTGATGAAGGACAACTTTTCTAACCATTACAGATGGGGCAGAGCAGAAAACAAGGCAGGTCCAGAAAACCTGTAAGGGACAAATAAATCGATGGGACTTTGACTCTGGGAGAAGGCGGAGCAGATATGGAGTTCATGGATTTTATTGTTTTATTATTTTTATTGTAATATGGAAGATGTACAGCATGTTACTTTACAGCATGTGACTCTACAATTGTGTAAGTGTGTGTGTGTGTGTGTGTGTGTGTGTGTGTCCTTGCATGAGTGTGTGAGGTTTTTTGTGATATTTTAATGACTACAAGGCAGCTGCTCCAACTGTAGATTGCTGCAGTCAGTTGCAAATGGGGGCAGAGAGCAAGGGCAACGGCCACATACGTGATTGTTTGTGTGTGTGTGTGTGTTTGTGTGCGTGTGTGTGTGTGTGAGAGAGAGAGAGAAACCAAACTAAAGGCAATGTAGCTAAGACACTGTGAATTTGAGAAAATACCTGCGCTGCAAATACTGAATAGAAAACTGTATGATGTCCGTAAACAAACGCAGGGGAGAAAAGGGGGGAAGAATTTATTAAGCTGTGTTTAGTGACAGTAAAACAAACAGGAAATTGTGTCAAGTCAAAAGTCTGTTGAAACAGAAGGGTTGTGGTTTTCTGTCTGTCTGGCCTATATTCTCTCACAGAACAGATACAACAGAGAGCCATGGGAAAACAGCGCAGCATAGAACATGTAAGTTCTGACATGTAAGCAACAGCGGCACAATGGGTGTGTTTCCCAGTCCAAACAGTCTGGTTAGATAAACCATATGTTCAGTAGGATTAGTTTGGATTCAATTTAATACATCCAATAAGTCATTATCTACAGCAAGCTACAGATCAACTGCTGGACCTCATTAAACCATAGCAAATCTCTGAAACCCTCACTGATGTATCAGAGGACTTGATCACTCAGACTACAATATGGGAGCCGGCTGCTCACCTGTGATTCTATTGATGCCATTGATTAGATTGTGGAAATTGAACCCTCAACCTACTGCCTGGGCTGAACTCATTAATCAGCGGACTTGATTGGCCTTCCAGCAACGTCCTTTGCTCTGATTGGTCTCCAAGGGTGTTTATTGATTGATCAGACAGATTAACATCCGCAGGTGGTGCTCAATGCTGGAATCCTATTGGGCAAATTGATCCCCACTTCAGAGTCACTGCCTGAGGTATCTAAGACTGGGATTAATTATAATTGGAATTTGTTTTGGCTGTTTCACAAAAGTTGACATTTTGGAGATATGAGGTTTTCACCCGGCAACAGCGATTTGGTAGCCGGGGCAGTGTACACAGGCTGGTGGTATGGGGCCTGCAGTTGGAGATTCATTTCCAGTTCTATTTATTTCGTCTCTCAGCCACTTTCTTCCCTTCAATAGAAACTGTAAAGGCGCTCTTTAGACAGGATAATGACATGCTTCCTTGGCTGCCAAAGCTTTATAAAGGAGCTCAATTGGCATTTTCCCGTTGCAATAATGGGAAGAAAACTTTATCTACACAAGTGAAGTCTCAGTGTAGTTTATTTCTGTTTAGCCTCTGTCTAGTTCATTTCTTTAATCTCTTGTGTAGAAAGTGAACCTCTGTATAGTTTTTTCTTTAGGTCTATTCTGAGAAATGAGAAAGTGGAAAAATGACAAATAGAAAGTGACTGTAGAATTTGATCAACTGATATTTGGCTGTTTTCACTACGCCTAGTACCCAAGAGGAGCTGGCTCAGATAAATACTGTATGTTCAGAAAGTTTTTCTCCATAGAGTTAGCGATACTGTGCTAGATGTGGAAGCCTGACCAGTGCAGATGATGTCTATTTGGTTTCATCCACTACAGTCGTCGGTCAAGCAGTTTGTTCTGAAGAATTTACTGTGCGTTCATCAGCTGGTGGGAAGGTCAGACATTCGGGACTTCCAAGTCGGCTGCTAAACAGCGTCGTATTCATGTGGTATTTTGAAAATCTAAATCAAATCAAATCCAGAAGACATTAAACAAACATGGACCTCCTGCAGCTTAACAATTTGACAAACTTCATTCAAACAAATGTCAGGTCAGTCTGGCTCACTACAAACTTGCAATAAAGCTGCATGAGTATGTGTCGCGGGTCAGAAGTGTATTAACACCCCATATGTATTATGTTTGAACTGTTGTGGGGTGGGGAAAGACTGTATTATGGACAGACTGGGGGTAGGGGGGAGGAGATTATCCTGGTTGTGCCCCGTGCTTTGTTTCCTGATCCCAATTAGGCTGATCGGGTGCACCTGCGGGGGAGGAATGAGCAGGAGGAGCAGAAGAGGAAGGGACGCTGAAAAGGAGAGGTGGTCGGGCAAGAGGGAGGAAGCAACACCGAGAGCTGGGAGCGAAGCGACGGCCTTAGCACACTAGTCCGCCGACAAAGGGATGGTCGTTTCCTTCACAAGGCTTGTGGTTAAGTGATTCTGTGGTTAATCCAAGTTCTCATCCCTGCTGTCCTGTATCCTCCTATAGCTGGAGCCGGAGAATCGCCACTTCGCCAAGACACAGCCTACTACGAGTCTGAACCCCTGGGCTGGCGGGGACTTACGGGAGGCGATGCACACAACCAACCGAGCAGAGGGACGGAAGCTTTGTATGGCCGCAGGCTTCCAGTCCTCTTCCCGCTGGAGTATGAGGAAGAAGGCGTCGACCGTCTGCGCAACGGCTCTGGGGTCGGTAAGTGGTGCTGGAGGCATCGGAGAGACTCTAAAAAGGGGCTATTTTAATGTTCTTATTCCAATTTGGGTCAGTACGGCGCCGACCAAATTGGAATTTTTATCTCTCTCTATTTCTTTCTGTTGTCCGGTCTGTAGCTGTGGGCCCCTGTTTTACTTACCTGTTAATAGCTGGTGGCCTGTGCTGCCAGTGGACCCCATCCAAGATAATTTATCGAAGCCTGAAAGTGGTGTGATGTGCTTTATCTCTTAATCAAATGGTGGTAAATGATTTAGCTTGATTTTATGCATGTAGTGTGGAGGAGGATATACGTTTTCGGGGTTTGCTGAATTGAGGTGTACACTGGCGTGGAGTGAATTAAAGTAGGCCTAGTGTTATCTTTGGCATAGGTTGTCATAGTTGGACAGGCTACTGAGGTGTGTGGGCTAACACTAAGGTTACAGGGAATAGCAGGGCAACCCACCTATGTCTGTGTTTTTAATTTCCTAATGAAATGTTAAATAAACTGTACTAAGCTTACCCTGTCTCTGTGTGTGTCTTGGGGATTGAAATGGGTGGTGTCAATTGAAGTGGGCCAGTTGCCCTAAAAATCAGAAAAGTGGTGACATATGTGTTTTCTTACTGTTGACAAACACAAAACTTTATTTTTTCGTCTTGTTGAGAAGGTCAGCATTGCCTCATGTCAGAAACTCGGGTAGCAAAATTTTCTCCGAATTTTTGACTTAACAATCAGAGTCTGGGGGGTTCATGGGAAATTTCCAAATAGGAAGTACATTTTTCCGATACATCCGATACCACTTGAATGCACAATAAGGCCGGGCTAATGGGTCTGTTCAGTAAACTGCTGTCTGCCAATCATCATTTAAAGCTGTGTGTGTGAAAATGTAAGTGCATGTGTCTATGCTGCTTAACCACAGTTGTCTACTTTATATAACTGATTGTGAAACTGCTATGGCAACAATGAAAAGTTCTTCTCAGTAAGTGCACATTGACTCCTGAACCATCTTGACCGCCCCTTCAGCTATAGCACGCACACACACACAGCAGAGCAGGGAAGGAGTTGGAGTATAAAAAGTGCTTGGGTGTAGCATGCATGTAAAAATATTTAAGGCAAGTATCAATCAACATGCAGAAACAAGTGTACTCCACATACTGCTTGAATGTGTATCAACACACACACAAGCCCAAGTACGAGCAGAAGATAGAACTTACTTTAATGTCCTCAGGGCGGCAATGTTTTGCTCCAACAGAGTACAACAGCAAACATCAAAAACAACAGGAAAATTCCAATCTAGATTTCATCCCACTGAGGCCTCGTACTCTCTGCCCTATCTACAGCTAGATGCTACTCCGAAGAGAGACTGAATTTCCTGCCAAAATGTACAAAAGAAAACATTTACGCCAAGATATCCTGGGAATATAGAACACAAAGACATAAATATAACGACAATAAACCTGATTTCACAGAAGATCAGCTCTGTCAATCTAAATAGTTACTCCTCTTCTCATGCTCTTCTCCTTCATCCCTTGGGACAATCTTTTCAAAAATACACACTTACAATTGCAGATAGACAGAACGTAACTAAGCACAGAGAAATGCACATGCATCAGTGGGCCATGGTAGTAATTAATTTAGCAGTTAAAGGTAGTCAGAGACCTAGGAACTCTGATTCAATTGATATAACGTACCATTCAAGATGGATTCTTGCCAAGAGAAGAGCAGTGTTTGCTTCAAATACCCAGAAAGGAAGGTGGAGGCTAGTTTAAAAAGTTATACAATATTTATTACAAAAATAGCTGTTACCAAATAAGAGTCCAGCAAGTTAAAACAAACAGTTCGACCAGCAGTGGTACGCTTGCACTCCTGTGTGCGATGGTGATTCTGCTCCACTCCACCGACTGGGTCCAGTTCTCCCCAGGGAGCGGCCGCCTCCGGTCGCCTGGGAAAGACAATGGGAACTGGTGAGTAAATTGTTCACAGGTTCCTTTCACAACCCCAGGCTATAGCAGCTCCCACACCGAGCTCACAAATAGCAAGTGTGCAAATTGTTTAATGAAGCCACTTAAACCACTGGTGTCAGCTTACAGCTCCAGGGCAAATACCAGGCCCAGCAGCCGCCGCACTCTCTGCTGTTCTACCAACACACCGCCAGTAGCATCACAATGCACCAGCTACTTACAGTGTGCCTGGGTGGTAGGCTCCGGCCCACCTGCTCAGGGTGTGTGTACAACGCTTTGGTGGGTCTACGCCGGCTTCCCTCTTCACACGGAGTCCGTGGCGTGCCAACACTCGGCTCCTCCTCGTCTCTCCTTCCCAACTATAAGTACAGAGTCTGACCCTGTTCTGGCCCGACCCCATTGGACTAGAGATGGTGGTCCAATAGACAAAAACAAAGCATGCAACACACAATAAATTACATGCTCAACTGAACAGGAACACCAAAGTGAGAATTCACACAACCCACACGTTATAGAAAAGAAAATTACATACAAATTTTTCCACCTCACACATGATGTAAAACAATAGACGGCAGTATGGTCTGCAGGCCATGGTCCCCGCGGATGATGAATCACTGTGTTTACAGCTAGAGACCGTGATATATGCTTACATGCTTTATGAAAGGTGTGGAAGTGTGTGTGTGTGTGTGAGAGAGAGAGAGAGAGAGAGAGAGAGAGAGAGAGGAGATGAGGAGTACTGCTACTCTGTTGTGATCAACTGCATTCTTTCCTCAACTCTGTTGCTCATTTCTCAGTTTATTTCATTCTCTCTCTCTCTCTGTCATACACACATCTTTGCACACAGCTACTGTACATGAGCATAAGCATAAACACAGCTACAAACACAACAACACGCAGGTTTTACCTGTCCTGATGCAGCAGGAATGTTGAACTCCATGCATCTTGGCCTATTACTTAATTATCTTGGTCTATTACCTGGTCTTGCCTTCCTCATTTGTGTATTTATTGCTGTCAGGTAATGAGTATTGAATGGGAGGTATATGTTTATGCAAACCTGATGTTCTATCTTAGGACTGTCCTGAGCACACTGAGACTAATTCCTGGCAACCGTGGTTGCTACTAGTTGCTACTACTCTTGAATGTATGTAGCACAAGGTGACTGAGAATGAAGAAGATGAATGGCAGTGAGAAATGAGAAGATGAGTGTAGTTGCTGCAGTGACGTTCTTAACCAACTAGCCAATTATTAGCCATTCATCTCCTCTCCACTCCAGAGAAACAAATATTTAGGATCCATAAAAATTCTCCTTCATTCATCGTGTATTCCATCAGCACCAGCAAACCACATTGTCTGAGAGGCTTTCAAGCATGTATTTAAAAAATATGGGTGCTGAGTGGCATTACTGGTATCTGATTTTGTGCGTTCAGTATAAGCATACAGACACAAACACACACACAAACACATACTGAGGAACACACACAATTGCTCAAACGGGAACATCAAGCCCTGCTCACAGTGCATCTCAGAGGGCATAATAATCCAGTTTGTCTGACTCAGATGGCTTTTGATCTTGATAAAATAGAGTCATTGATAAAGCAGCCAGCAGTTGTAACCAGCCTGGCTCATCAGTCCACCAGTTCAACAGGAATTTAGAGACAGACTACAGCGATTTGTTCACCTGATTATCTCCCCACCCCAGACCGCTGATCCGTCCCATTGAGATGAGACAAATCACAGAGAATTAGCCTCCAATTACACTCTGTAAGCAGGCTAGTCTCTGTTAATAAACTACCATTCTATTCTCCACGCGTCATCCTCAATTAACCATGCAAGCAAATGTTTGAAGTTAAATACTCATTAGATGGTTGTGCTCCGAACATTATTTGCCCACCCCACACCCCACCCACACCCCAACCCCCTCTTTAGCTTTTAGTTTTTTTTCTGAGGGCATGGTGATGTGTAATTATGTTAAAATTGCTGTATAATGAAACAGCATGTCAGCAGATGAGCTGTTCCTTTGAATTGAATTAGTAATGTTGAAGTGTCCCATGCTATGTAAATGGTAATTAGACAAACAGATGTGGCTTATAGTGATAGAGAGACTGACACACTGGTGGATTTGATATTTCCGGTCAGAAATAAATGAACAGTAGAAAGATGAGAGGATGGAGAATACCAGAGCTCGTTCTAATGCAGCCCACTGTGTCTCGAGTTTGCCTAAAGCATCCAACCATAATCTCAGTTATCTTGTCAAGTCAATGGAACAAAGATGATCTTAGATGATCTAAAATGATTTTCATGAGATAATGGCTCTAAGATGCTTTTAGGAAACGCAGGACTCATGGGCTTTACTCGCTTAAGACTGTGGTCCATTTTTCCCTAAAGTGAAAGTAAATCATCCATTTGCAGTACGGATCATTCAACCAATCCTCTAATTCCTATTAAAAAAAGTGATGGATATTTGGTCTGTATCTGGACATCCTATTGTATCTAGATAAGGAAAAATGGCGTAAACAACAAGGTGTAAACACACACAGCATTGCAGTTGGAATGTGATTGGATCTGCCAGACCACCGCTGGAGGTGGTGGTGCGATTAGATCAGAGTCAGAGTCAGTTAGGTGTAACAGAGTCAGGTGTAAATACAATCCATACAGTGTGTTTACATGGAACGCCCATTATCCCAATAGTATATCTGGATCTAGATCACATTTTAATATCAGGTGTAAATGGGGCCAGAGTGCTTCAATCACCAGCAAAAAAAACAAGACCCACTGGGACAGAAAACAACTGAAGATGCCTCCCAACAACGGCCTTCTACATCTCACCTCACAGTCTGCTCCTTTTCCCCAGAGATTTCTCTCTCTGTCTGTCTCAATCTCTCTGTCTGCTTCTCCTCTCTCTCTCTACCTTTCCTCCATAGCCACATTCTCTTTCCTTGTCTCTTTCTCTCCTTCTCAGGCTTTCTCTCTTCCCTTTATTCTACATAATCCACCACTTCTTTTTTGCCCAATTTTTAGCTGCAACCAACAGCTAGTACAAGTGACTCTGTCAGTCAGTCGGTCGGCCCCAAAAATGTCTAAAATGTTTCCTGCATTGTCCCTGGCTGCTTAGTTGGTAAAGCATAGGGTTGCCACACCAGAGATCCCTGGTATTTTTGATCTGACATTCAGATGTGCATAAGTTGGAGCCGACCCGCAGCCATCTAGTGTCGCTGTGTCCACTGGGAGCGGTGCGGGAGCCAGACGGGAGCCGTTTTGTTAATGTCACTGTAAACTGACTATAGAGTACCATTGACACATTAAGTCCCTATAGTAATACTAATGGAATATTATAGTGATTTTTCGCTCAGTGTTTTTAGCCCGCCTTCTTTTCTCT